>NC_067487.1:8820092-9120092 GCF_947179515.1 Apodemus sylvaticus | reverse complement strand
TCCTCTATGTCAGAACTGACTTTTCCCAAGTTCTTCTATGGCACAGGGGAGTTCCTTTATGACATAGATGAATTTTATGACACAGCTAAGCTTAGCCATACTTTTAAATTTTAAAATATATGACAAAGAAATATGGGCCATGAATTTAAGTGGGAGGGGAGACATTCATGAGAAAGATGGAAGGGATAAAACGGAAGGGGAAATTATGAAATTTTATTTTAATTTCAAAAATAAAAGCAAAGTATATAATATAGTCTGACCCATGACTTTTCTTTGTAGGATTACTTGTCATGGTGTTTATTACTAAGCAATTGGGTGATTACTTTATAGACAGAACTTTTTATAGCAAAATAGAAATCCTACTAACACAAAGAGCAACTGGAATGAAAATGAGGAACTGTCGGGGATTCTTGAGTTTGCCATGGTAAGGATGGAAGCCTACACTAGGAGACACTTGGAAAATGTTACAATGTATTCACAGAAGCATTGGCTAGGAGACACTTGGAAAATGTTACATTGTATTCAGACATCAGGCTTTGAAATATGCTGAGCGAAATGAAAAGCACTCACTTCTGTGCGTTGATTCCGTCAATTGCTTGGATCATCCTTTCATTCAGTTCTTCTTCAAATCGCTTCTTCTGTGACTTAGTTCTACACAAAAAGGAAGTACGAGTGAGAGTGTTAATATGAAGGTTACTACGTGGTCCAATTCTAATGGTAACAAAGCATACAGCCACACCAGGGACTGAATAAACTGACTGGGATTTCAAATCACCACTGGAAGTATTGGTGTTTGATACCTGTTAAACTACATTTTATCATAAGAACATGCTGGCTGTAGAAGGATCCCTAGAGGAATTTATGTTGGTCATTCATTTTTGATGTATTTCTCTGCCAGTTTCAAAGAATTTGCAAAGCTACAATTTTGTTTGGAAATCTCAAAGTTTCATTTCATGTGTAGCCTATTGAATATAATTGAATACAACATAAGGATTCTGTGGCATGCAAAAGTCACACTCATAGATAACCCAGTTGTTTGTAGACTTAGAGATTCCCACACGTGGTCTCGGAGCAGGCGATCTTTTTTTTTTTTTTTTTTTTTTTTTTTTTAGGATTGAAATTATTTTTTATTGAAGCACTCTAGACCTGTTTATCCTTTACATTTTGTAAGATTTTCGAAGTCTTTGAAAAAAGGAGTTAAAGCTATCACTTTTATTAAAGAGGAAACAGCAGGTGTTTCAGTGACAAAGAACTCTTAATACAGGGGCTGGAGCATGGCTCTGTGGTTAAGAATACTGGATTCTCTTTCAGATGACTGGGGTTTGGTTGCCATCCCCCTTGTGGAGTCTTACAGTTTCTTGGAGCAGGTGATCTTAAGACAGAACATATGAGAGTTTCTAAGTGAGCTATGCCACTTGAAAGTGGGAGCTTCCCCCTGTTTGGAACGGTGGATAATTCACATGAGGATAGCATAAAAGAGAAAATGTGATTGATAATTTAAAAGTTAAATATGTACTGGGAAGATTAAAGGCCCAGGTTGGCCCTTGCTAGTCAGTCTAGATGAGGCTATGCCTGTCTTCAGACACATGCATCTAGGTGGTTTAAAACTATATGGATGGATCTGACCTGGAAAAGTGCTGTCACTGTCCTGAGGTTTGACATACCCATACATACAGATAAGAACACAAACAAGCATGAAATGTCACGTTTTCTGCAGTTAAAGCTCACAGGACTATCAGTGAGACACAGCAGTGTTTGCGCTCTCTACGTTTTGACTTTGTGCCTTGTCTGTCATTCTGCGAAAGGTCAAGGGCTGATTTCATTCTAAAACAGAAATGACAGAAGGTGGGTGTTCCGACTGCACACATCAAGCCAAATCAATGATGAAGCTTAAGCACACTACATTCCAATCCACCTGAAGGAAGCAAATTGATTTTGGTCCCACTTGGTTTTGATACTAGAATCTTGAAGTGCCCTATGCAGGATTATCCTCCACTCTACCACCAAGACTCACCTCCAGCTCCTTTGTATTTTTATTTTTTAAGCAGATCTTTAACAATCATCTGGTGTGGACATGTACCGTTATTTATGGGCTCTCCCTAATGTATTTAGACCCTCATTGAAATCTTCCAGCTCCAGGATGAGACTGGAGTTTCTGCGCTTCAGTGGTTTTCTTTCTCACATTCTGGCCCAGTCTAAGGAAATGCATAGTTGGCTTTCGCTCACAGTGAAGGCACACATTTCCTGAGAGGTTAAGCTAATGTGTCAGCTTTGCTAATCTGGCCAGTGGTCAGTGTTAGCGGCATAATTCCTGTGCTGGGCTATTTCAAACATAACATGCAAAGTAGCTCTGAAGTGCATATTATGATGAATAATTTAAATGTACTATCCAGGGAGTGATTCTGATGCAGACACAAATTTCTCATTTATGTGGCTTCCAGTGTTGCCAGTGTAAGGAAGTTATACACCTGTTGGTCCTCTCACCAAGCCCTCTTCATGGCCTGTTGGGACTTTGTCCCTTTGGTTCAGAACTGCTGAGTTCTCTGTCCTTTCACTGTCCCCTGACTCCGAGCTCAATTCTGTGCACCTATCCCTCTTTCCAAATGTGTCAGCACTCATCTACGTTCTGTCCTTCTTAGGTATGTCCAATCCAAATGCCTGGGTGAATCCACTTAAAGAGGGCAAAGATAGTGTCATAAGAAGTTAGTGCCCTGGTCAGGCACAAACCTCAGAGAGATCAGTTAGGGTCCAGTTCCAGTTCCAGAAGCAGTCTGACTCAAAAGCTGTATTCTCTACACAATTCTTAGAGGCCACTAAAGATCAACAAATATAGACAACATGAAGCAAGTATGTAAGAAGCCCTTTCTAACTCACCCAGGCTTTGGAAGCACAGTGGCTGGACACTATATAAAATCAAGTGCTGGCTTCAGCTCTGGTGGTCATAAGACTCTTGTGTCTTAGCTTCTTCCCCCTCTTTTATTGGGACAGGGTTTCTCTGTGTAGCCCTGGCTGTCCTCGAACTCACTCTGTAGACCAGGCTGGCCTCGAACTCAGAAATCCACCTGCCTCTGCCTCCCAAGTGCTGGGATTAAAGGCATGCACCACTGCTGCCCAGTGGTTCTTCCCCTTTATCATGATTATGCAATAGTATCTACCCCATGGGAACACAGTCGGAATGAGATAAGATTTTCTCTGACATGAGAGTTAAACTGGTATCATGCTTTTTTATTAGACTCCTAGCCACAGTCATCCTGAGGACACGCCCTGCCTGTATGGGCTCCTTTGAAGGTTTCCCCACTGTATCTTGTCATTTGAAACCGAGTTGCACGGAGGTGAATACAGAAAACAGATGTTCCTGAGAATAATTGCTAAACATGTGTGAGCATCTCACCATCCCCAGAGAGGGGATGCCTCCTCAAGGTATCATAGAGATGGGGAGATACTGTATAATCCTAAGATTACCTGTATATAGTACATGTTATGGAAAAAGAACATATTTCAAAAAAAAACCCCAAGAGCCTTATCATCTTCATAATATAGAGATGAAAGTACTAAATTTCAATGTTACAATTTCACACTTGCGAAAACACAAATTAGGGTTCATTGCAGCTGTCATATGGAAGGGCTCTGGAAAACAAACAGGCCGGACAGGTGTGTTTGCTTTCTTCTTGGATACATTGCATATTCTATAGGAAAATGTGTTGGATCTTACATTTTTTCTTACAATTTTTGTAAACCAAAAAGGTAGCCTTTTTGTTGGGAAAGAAAAGTTACCTTAACTTTTGTGCCAATAGCTTACATTATTACAACATTACAGTAAAGTGTAAGATAGATCAGTGTGAGGTTAAATATCTAGTAGGGCCCAAAGAGATTATTACATCAATAAAGACACTGTTACTGTTGCAGGGGACCTAGGTTCAGTTCCCAGCACCCATGTTATAGTTGCCAACTCTTTGAAACTCCCAGACTGAGGGACTGAGTCGCCCTCTTTTGGCCTCTGTGGTTCATACATGCACATGGTATGCATAAATACATACACGCAAACGCCAATCCACACAAAATTAAACAAAAAGATGGAGACACGGTTTTACTGAGCATAGCGGCAGGACACATAAGGACATTCTTGAAAAGGCCTCGCTTTTTGAGCAGGGTAGGCAACTTGCAGGGGGGGTGGTCACTTTTGGGATTCTAAACAAACACTGATTTTTAAGCAGCAGTTAAAAAATGTAAAACAATTCAGATATTTAAAACTCCGTATGTCTAGGAGGAAGAGTGATTGCAAGAAAGCATTTAACAGTGCAAAGTGTCGAGCAGGTGGTGTTTTCCTCTTCTCTCTCTCTCAGGCCTAATAACAAGACACTAATATTCTTATTTTTAGAAGCTGGGAGTAATTTGATAGGGCTCTTCACAGTAGCTGCTCTTTTGGAAGACACCTTTGAAACAGCTCTAATTGATGATAATTACTCTCAGAAATAAATAACAAGCAATATGCCTTCAGAAATTAAATAGTCAATGACAAGCCATACCTTAAGGTGCGATTTTGAAAATTATGTTGACCCATTGGCACATCCTGTAATAAAAAAGAAACTTAATTAGTGGTGTCAAAAACATCTTTCAGGAAGAATGTGCCAACGATTCTGAGATGGTACAAATGATTCTGAAATGGTACATATTTCTTCTCTATGGTGAACATAATTTAAATAATTAAGTGACAATATACCTGAGAAAAAAGGGCTTATCATAAACACTTAAAGACTTAAAATGTTGGTATATGGCTACCAGAACCCAATGGTGATGACTTCAGGTGAAATACCCAATAAAGAGGAATCACAACCTATAGAGACCACCTCCAATAGTCAGGCACAGCCCCAACTTGAGGGATGGGGCTACTCACACATCTCCAAATTTTTAACCCAGAAATGTTCCTGACCAAAGGAAAGACAGGAACAAAAAATGGAAAAGAGACTAAAGGAAAGGCCAAGCAGAGACCGCCCCACCTAGGGATCCATCCCACCTGCACATACTAAACCCCCACACTATTACTGATGCCAAGAAGTGCTTGCCAACATGAGCCTGGTATGGTTGTTTCCTGAGAGGTTTTCCCAGCACCTGACCAATACAGATGCAGACACTTACAGGCAACCATTGGACTGAGCTGGGAACCCTAATGGAAGAGCTAGGGGAAGCACTTAAGGAGCTGAAGGGGATTTCAACCTCACACAAAGAACATTATCAAGTAATGACCACCAAGAACTCACAGGGATTAAATCACCAGCCAAAGAGCATACATGGAGGCTCCAGATACATGTGTAGCAGAGGATGGCCTTGTCCGCCATCAATGGGAGGAGCCCCTTTGTCCTGTGGAGGCTCGATGCTCCAGCATAGGGGATGCTAGAGCAGTGAGGTGGCAGTGGGTGGGTCGGGGAGCACCCTCTTAGAGGTAAAGGTGAGGTGGGAGTGGGTGGGTTGGGGAGCACCCTCTTAGAGGTAAAGGTGAGGTGGAAGTGGGTGGGTTGGGGAGCACCCTCTTAGAGGTAAAGGTGAGGTGGGAGTGGGTGGGTCGGGGAGCACCCTCTTAGAAGTAAAGGTGAGGTGGGAGTGGGTGGGTTGGGGAGCACCCTCTTAGAGGTAAAGGGGAGAGAAGATGGGATGCGGGGTTTCTGGAGGGGAGACTGGGAAGGGGGACAGCATTTGAAATGTGAATGAATAGGATGATTAATAAAAAATGTCGCTGTAATCCATAAACATTGGTTATTGAGATGCTGGGAGTAGCAACATAATTTGGCTTTTTAAAAGTTTGCAATCTTAAAATGTTCAAATTTAGCTTCAAACAGTGGCTTGCAGAAGACTTCATTAGAACTGTCAGAAATTCACAATCAACTGGAAATGAATCTCGGCATGACATCACACAAATGTTTGACAGTCTTTCAAACTCAAAAGGATCTGTAAACATCTGTCCAAGGATGCATTGGCAAACCAGGCTGTAAGAAATGGCAGCATGGTTTAAACGTGTAGACTCGGGAGCCAATGGACAGGAAGAGGAAATGCCAGATGAGCAAAGGAAATTCCAGAAAGACTGGGAGACATGGGTTGGGAAGGACAGCAGATAGCTTACTGCCTAACAACAGCAAGAGAGTTAAAAACCAATCAATCGAACAAACAAAAGCCGCAGGGATGCTTCTGTGTACACTGCAGTGGAATTAAAGTAAAAGCTAGAACAGTAAATTCAAACAAACTTATGCTTCATGTTTTTTTTTTAAACTAGGAATGTTGATTTCAATTGGGAACGGATACTGGAGCCTGGGGTGCCTTTTCTAAGTGTCCCGAGTGCTCGCTGACCCCAGCATGGGTCCCTCTCTCCTGATGGTTTCACGCTGATCCTCAGCCTCCATGGAGGTGGCAGCTCCAGCGCTAACCTCCCCCATGTTTCAGGCTTGCACAACAACCCTGGCCTTTCCTTGTTGAACTGAGATATGAAGAAGGCATCGCAACATGATGGTGGTTGTTAGAAAGGTCATGACTTCCATTTTAAGTAACCTAACTTCTCCTTATAGTGATCACCCAATCTACCCTCATTCTCCAGCTGTGGGACCTGCTGCAGCCATGGATTCATTTCACCCTCAAGCCTCGTCTGCTCCCCTTGGCAAGCAGACCTTGACTATGTTTCTCACTGTGTCTGCTGCACCCTTAGGAGGAGGGGACACTTCTCTCTCTCAGAGTCTTTGAGATTCCACACTCACTTCCTTTGAGGGACTTGGCCTCGCTCTCCTGCCAGCTCCTCTCAGGAGCTGTCACCTGAGCCGTTCATCCCCACCCCCATTTCACTCCCTGATACACTTACATTGACCTTCTTCATGGCGCTCATTGAACCTGACATAGCGCTATTCATTGATCCTGTTCCACCATGATCTCCCTCATCGTTAGAATGTAAACTCCAGGCTCTGTCCCAACCCTGTCTCCGGTTGACTGATCCCTCACAACCTTCTCTTGATTTACACCTATTTTAAGTTAGGTATATAATAGCAATTAATGAAAAAAAGAGTCAGTGAATTTGAAAGAAGGAGTGTTATGTCGGAGGGTTTGCTGGGTACAAAGAGAAGGGGAAAGGATGTAATTATGTGATAATCTCAAGGATGCATAGCCCCCACCTGCTGGACTTAAGGATTTGCTGTCAAGTCTGAGGCATGTTGAAGAGGAAGGATGGAAGGCTGATTTTCACTCATCAGACTGCCATGCCCTTTCTTAGCCAACGAGAACCATAAAACACTACATTTTATCTCAACGTTATCCTGCCATTACACAGGAGACTCGACTCTGTTTCAAGATTGAAGCCTGCTTTTAGGATTATGTTAATCATGTAACTGTGTTACTCTTCCTACTTTCTGTGGATCTGTCTTCTACATTCTTCTCTGCATCTTATTGCAAGAGTCCCCACTGTGAGAAGCTTTGGCATTTCTGGATGGAACCAAAAGAGGGAAACACAGCAAAAGGACCGGAAATGCTATTGGAGAGCCTGCACTCCCGAGACCTGAATAGACCACAGTGGCGGGCGGGGCAGGCAGATTGTTGTAGAGCTACACACCGAGGACTTGAATAGTCTTAATATTACCTGTGAGCAGGACATCCTGGCTTTACATCTGCTTTAATTAGATGCTTAAGGTATCATACACTTTTTGTAAAAGAAAGAAGAGCTTGGCTAAATCATCTTGTCACCCACGGACTGAGGTCAGCATCATTGCAGACAAGCATGATTCTGGCTGGAAATGGCTGGTTCTTTGCTGGGGTAGGAGCTCTCAGCCCTCCCACCACGCAGGCATACCGTGGTGCTAATCTTCCCGTTCTCGGTGGTCATGCTATCTCTGTGGTGCAGATGTGCGAACGGCTTGGCTGCTCCCCAGGACTCCAAGTACCGGGTCATGCGGACAGATGCTCTCATCTTGGCTCCATCGAGGGTGTGTCGGGGTCTGAAGAGATGCTGAGGACTTCGTCTCTCTCCCTTGGGAGGAGAAGCAGAGCATCACAATAGGCACACACCAACCCCCCTCATCCCTTCCCCGGTTCTGCTCCAGCCTCATTGGCCAAGAGAATTGCTTTTTTCTAGAGGGTAAAACTCACCTGCCATAGAAACTCAGTAAAAGCATTAATATTTCATGGATAATGATGCATAAAGGAAACCCTTTTGCAGAACTTAGGATCTTCTTTGGTTTGTGTTGATGGTTTTGTAACTAGGTTTGGCTGTGATGGTCATGCTGGGTGGCCTCACACACCTGGGTTCTTGGCTTGAATATGTGACATGTACCATCTGCTTGTCACTCATGATAGCTGACGCACATTACCTCTAGGTCAACCGTGAAGCTAATCAGAAGTGTGTCCCTAAAGGCAAACCAGGCTTCAGTGAAGCTACCACAGATGAATGCTCACGAATTTAATTTGATTTTGTGATCTTGGCTGTTCTAAAGCCCATCTTGCATCATTTACTAGTAGTGCTGCTTGGAGACAGGCAACTGCCCAAGCTTCAGGGTGTTAGACTGAAAATGATGTTAATACCAATCTGGCAGGAAGTTTACAACACTGAAAGCCCAGAGTCCCTCGATCTCATCGACCAGGCAGTGTGCACACACAGAGGCCGCACTTTCCTGTCTGTGCACCTCCCAGGTGATCGGCTCTCTGGAACACAAGGGAAGCGGGCCTGGGGTACCCACATCTCCACAATTGGATTGTGAGGTTGGCTTGTTAATCATGAAATCCCTCCTCTCTTTTTTCATAGTTATCTTAGTTCACCTCACCAGATTCTTATGTTTTAATGGTTCCAATAAAAATCTATTTCTTCTCAACTTACAGATTTCAAGGCTGTACACACCGAGAGCCTTTTCACAGGCAAAGCATACTGACATAGACAGATCTCTAAGGAAACCCTAGCCATCATCCTTCATCCATACCCCAGCATATAGACAGGAGATCCATTTAAAACGTTTTCCGAACAAATATTTGAACTCATCATTACAAAGTGTCTTCTATAACCGAGCCATTGATAACATTTAAAGTGGATTGAGCATGAAGAGTAGCAGAGAAATATACCAATTCCTGGCTAAAAGCACTACCTGCAACAATACTTTTGTTCTTCCTTCCCAATCACAGAAGTAAGGAGCTAATTATAAACACTGCACCGTGGTACTGACCTTGGGGTTGATTACAAAGTAGGTTTTCACCAAGTGCTGCTTTAAATATGGGTCTCGTATCTCCCCGTCTCCTTCCTCCACTTTATAAGCCCCATTCAAGTGCTCCAGGGTGACCGACGAAATGTGAACACGTCTGGAATCGAAAATGTAAACATGTAAAGGATAAATGTAAAGAAAGATGTTCTATTTGTTTGTGATGTGGGGAATAATTCCTCTTCCAAGTGGAGGAAAACAGGTGTGTTCCTAGAGCTATTGACTTCAGTGGGGGTTTATAGGCTACTTGCCGCTGCTTTGAAGAACAGCATCTAGAGGTCACTTGCAGATTCTTTGTGTGCACAGAAACCTGCACAGGGAGTTTGGTGAACCTCATCAGAGAATGTTGGATTGCCCTGAATTTTCCTGTGAGAATATCTGTCAAAATCCACATCCGGGTCTGTTAGCCAAAGGGCTCAACTGTATGAGAGAATGGATTTCCTTCCCTAGACATGATCCTCTGATTCACTGAATTACAACTCTCTCTCTCTCTCTCTCTCTCTCTCTCTCTCTCTCTCACACACACACACACACACACACACACACGTGAGAGTCACATGACTGACAGCCAACCTCAGGTAGACTCTACAGCTGCTTTTGATACTTAGACTACTGCTTGTAGCTGCTCCCCTACTGGAGTGATGCCATGCCTGTACCGAATCATTCAGTGGTAATTCAGATCAATATTGGTAAATTTGCAAATAAATAAGGGTTTAGAATTTACTATGTGATATCCATATGCTTGAATACAGGCCGAAAGACTTACAGTATTGGGGCCTGAGCCTCTCTAAAATATCTTTCTTTCTTTCTTTCTTTCTTTCTTTCTTTCTTTCTTTCTTTCTTTCTTTCTTTCTTTCTTTTTTGTTTCTTTCTTTCGTTCTTTCTTTCTTTTGTTCTTTCTTTCTCTCCTCTTTCTTTGCTTCCTTCCTTCCTTCATCCTTCCTTCTTTTCTTTTTTCTATCTGTCTGTTCTCTGTCTCTGTCTCTCTCTGTGTCTCTGTCTCTGTCTCTCTCTCTCTCTGTTTGATTTTCATAGGAAGTCACTGGACACAGGTATCATGATTCCAACACAGGCAAGAGTAGTCATGTAAAACTCAGCGTCCCTTTACTACCTTGTTCACCTGGCATGTCTGATTAATCCACCACCTCGAAGAGAGAAATTCAAGATTTGTCTTACCCAGGAACTCCTCCAGCCTCCATGTGGTTGGCCAAAGTAACATCATGAGACCACACGTCATACTGCCACTTCTGGAGGCCAATCACACCACAGAGAACGTTCCCAGAATGCACTCCCACACGCATGTTGATATCGACCCCGGTAGCATCCCTCACTTTCCTAAAGAGAAGTAAAGTGGTCGCAGTTCAGTTGTGCCCTTCTATTCCTTTAGCTCGTGGCCAAATTCCCTGTGTTTTATTATCCAGAGCATGTCAGGCTTCTGACAGTAGACTCTCCCATGGCAGAGGACAAGAAGAAGGGCTCTCCCAGCCACCTTAGAAGTCGACCAACCCAAAGCTCCAGGGTCTGCTTAGTGGTGTCAGGAGTAACAGCATTTAGGCTTTGTTTTTATATTCCTATTGTTTTATATTTCTAAGTATCAAGAGTAGATCAATTGTGTGTGACCTCCTGCCATGTATAAAATCCAAAACCTTTAGGCATCACAGTCTTGCAGTACCAGTCCCCATTTCAAATACCATTTACAATTCTAGTTCTTTCTGAGGGGTACATCTTTGATAAACATATTAAGAATTTATTTGGGAACTTAAAAACTTCAGCCTGAATATGGATTTAAACAAATAATCATCAGGTTAAATCTTATCAATGGAACTCATTATTTAATTAACAAGGAAAATAATTTAAAGAGCTTTAATAGTATGTAGTATATTATGAAAATGAATGTAATTTAAAATTGTATCTAATATTTTATGAGTACTGATAACCGTTAACAGAGGTCAATGAAGAATTTCACTAAAGCAGAGATTTTACTTTTCACTAAAGTAGAATAAATATGGACAATATCGACATATCATTCACCATTCAAGGTATTATTACCAAACAAGTGTTTAGGAAGATGATCCTAGCACTTGGAGACAATTGCTCAGGGAAAATGGACAGGAAGCACAGATCAACAGCATCTCATTGCAGAGGACAGACAATGGTCTGTCACATCTCAGTAAAGCGAACGATTATCATGCAGCAATGGCACAGAGTTTGCACAATGATGGCATTGGAGGGTGTTACAGTTTCCAGAAAAATGAGCTACGGATGTAAAAGTAAATGGCTTCCCCCAAAGGGCATTCCTTCACCGGACTTCCTGATTCACCTTACACTCCGATAATGGATGTACAAGTGCTGTCCCTTCATGTAAGAGAAAAAAGAACAAAGATTTCCCAGAATGTATGAGAGAACCCCAGTCTGTCACCCGTTATTGGGGTCTTAAGAATGCAAACTATTTTAAACCACCTCATCATCTGAGACCAACAGATAACATGTAACAGAATGTAGAGCCAATGCGTGGAACTTGTTTTAATCACCATTGGAACAAATTCTTAACTCAGTTTGACTGAAATCCTTGGATGATAACTATGACCCTAAATATCCATGTCTGCCTTTCCCTGGACTGAGGCACTCTAATGCCAATAGATCCATTTCCTCATATTTACCCTTAAATGTACAGTAACTGCCAGTACACAGAAAATAGAAATAGCGGCAGGTGAGAATTACAACTCAAAATTGTTCTGCACTCAAACAGTATTTCTGAGTGGTACAACTTACTTTATGGCTTCGCACATATCCAGTCCCATTTTCACACAGTTCTTGGCATGGTTAGGCAGAGATATGGGGAGCCCGGAAACACAGTAATAGCAGTCTCCTAGAATTTTAATTCTCATGCATTCATTCTCCTGGAGAAATAAATCAGAAGACCTCATTTGCATCAAGCTACAACGATTTAGACCTGTGCAGCAGCATCATTGGTCGCTGACTCAGCTCCCATGGACAGGGCACATGGAGTGAGGGAGTCAGAACCCCGCCTTTCCTCACTGCCCAGAGAGTACTAGCTACCCCCCCCCCCAAGCCCACTTCCAAAGCAGTACAAGTCATGGGAAGGAAAAGACATGGGGCCTACAGAGATTGCTTTGGAGTGGTTCTTCCCTAAGAGCAGAGGGAAGATTGTTGTCTGTAGTCTGAACTTCTCTAAATACTCATGGAGAAGGACAAATAAACATTCTGTGAAGAAGATTGCAATTGTTCAGACCAGAATCAGACAGTGAGACTTAATATGTGTTAGAGTCTTATGGTGTTCTCTATTGTGCTTGGGCCTTTCTCCTTTATTTTAACTGCCAGCAGATTCCTACACACACACACACACACACACACACACACACACACACACACTGTCTGATAATTGTTTTCACACTTCAGTAAGCCAAACCATTTAGAATCTAGTTGTGATATTAGGATGAATCTTTCTAATGCAAAGTTTGATCAACATGGGACCAGAGAGACAACTCAATGGTTAAGAGCAAGGATGCTCTTGCAGAGAACCCAGTTCCCAGCATTTGTATCTGATCCCTCACAATCCCCTGTAACTCCAGCTTCAGGTGAGGTGACAGCAACTTATCCATACAGAGACACACATGTATGTATGATTAAAAACTAATCCTAAAAAATAAAAAGGAAACAAAATTTGACTAACCCATTTTGCTTGTTTACATTATCTTTACATTAATTATTATAATTTACATCACAATATTTAGGTTATCTCATTAATATGCATCAATCCTACATTCCTTTTAAAGCCTTTAAGGAGCTCTTTAGTAAAATACAACAAAACTTAAGGTCTTCTTAACATGAATTATTTCCTCTGAGAATAGCACATGACATCTTTGTAAGTTTGTTGGGGTTTGGCACATGTCTTTTCCCGACTAACAGCTCACAAGTTAGGATATGTGTTCATGCTTATTTATGTCACTATTGATGATGTGTTTAGTTATGCCAGTGTACTATAACAAATGAGAAAGGAGCAAACTACTCATTAGTCATGTTCCTTGTACACTTCCTAAATGAATATTCTAGGTCAGAGAATATGGAGGTTAATACCAATGGTTGACTCTGGCCTTGATGTGCTTGGCTTAAGTGATGTGCTTCACCCAATCTCCATTCTGTGGGCTGGGCCACTGCTTGCTTCTGATGCTTGGTTAATGTTATTGAACTGTATCATGAGCTGTTATTTACAAATGGATAGCCTTTCTGACCATTGACAGCTAGACTACATCTGCTGGCTAGACTGAGATGCAGCCAGAGAATCTTGCAGGAAATCCCAATATCCCTCTATTCTGAGTGGGTAAAGTGTATCATTCTAGATTTTTCTGTAGACATACTTCCTGTTGCCCATCTTTGTCATTTGACTTGGCAACAGAATCACTGCACATATGATGAGTTACACGGAAGTCCCACTGGAAATGTCCGATTCCAATACGACTGATCCTCAGGAAAAGGAGAAATGTAGGCCCTAAGAGGAGGGATTGTCACACAGACATGAGTTCTGCTGCCATAATAGGTATAGTGGAGGGTGTTAGGGAGCCATTTACAAACAAAATTAGGCTGAAAGGAAGTATTTAATAAAAGAGCTGACAAAAAAGGTTTTTTTAAATCCATATTCTGCCAGAAATTCTAGAAGTTTCTCTAAGTAGGGCCTAGTGTGATCTTAGATGGTCTGAGTTCATGTCCTTATGAAATTTCCCACTCATGGGTATTTAGAGGATGACACTCAGCTGACGTGTCTGTTGAAGTGGCACAAAGCTGTATGATAAAAAGAGACAATAGTAAATAAAGGGCTTGCTCAAAGGGCACATTGTATACCTCAGGGACTCTTCCAGAATCCTACTTAAATGTACAAAGACAGGATGGTTAAACCTTCACACAGAGATGCCCACAACGGTACCCCAGGGAGCACAAGGTAAGCAGTGTCACAAAGAGAATGTCACCATTTTGAGTGTAGAATTATACATAATTATAAATTAAATATAAATGGTTGACTATTGATCAGCTATTTGATGAAAACATGAAATACTCACATGTTATGTCATTATTCTTCCTAGCTACAGCAAACAAGATATGTTTTGCAAACATTCTTAAAGGGGAGAAAATACGCCTAGTGTTTATTCATCTTCACCGTGGAAGGGATGCTGTGATACCCACCTTTGCAATTTGATCGAACTTCCCAAAGAGTTCATTCAGCATGTGGACCAGTTCGCCAGGGGAGCAGTCACTTGCAAGGCGGGTGAAGCCAACAATGTCAGCATATAATATGCTGTGGAAACAAGTGGAGTAAGGTAATTTAAAAGTCTATATTTTCTGTAGGTGTTTGCAACCCCATAGGAAGAACAACAATATCAACCAACCAGACCCCCCCCCCCCCAGAGCTCCCAGGGACTAAGTCACCAACCAAGGGGTACACATGACTTTAGCTGCATATGTAGCAGAGGACAACCTTGTCAGGCAGCCACAGGAGGAGAGATCCTTGGTTCTATGGAGGCTCAATAGATGCCCCAGTGTAGGGGAATGGAGGGAGGGGGAGGTGGGAGTGGGTGGGTAGGTGGAGGAACACCCTCATAGAAGCAGGGGGAAGGGGAATGGCATAGGGGATTTCCTGGAGTGGGGGAAACTAGGTAAGAGGATAACACTTGAAATGTAAATAAAGAAAATATCCGGTAAATAAATAAATAAAGTCTTTATTATGTTGTAAAGACATGTCTTGGCAATTTCCTATTAGAACAGTGTAAATGCTTTGTATGTGATATTTTTAGCAGAAACATGTGATTTTCTGGACAGGAAATACATAGACCTCTCATTAAATCACAATTGATATCTTTTCCCAGAGCTGCATTTTAAGGGGAGATGAGGGGTTAGTGGGAGAGACAAGCCGCTGCATGGTCCTGGTCCAGCTCTGGGTCTTTACGCTTGCCTTTCCTCCTCCTGGCTGCTGCCCAGCTGCCTCCTAACTCCCACGGCTCACTCGGGGGCCAGTGGAGTGCCCCTCCCTGAACTGTCACGTGGCTCACCTTGTACAAGTTCCTAAAGCAGAAGCAGCAGATGATAAAGCCTAATCCTGTGTGCACCAATTCAAAGAAGAAAAAAGCAATGATCTTTTCTGGGTTGGGGACGGCCATCCCGTGACCCTGCAGCATTTGCTACCTGCTCAGACTTCAGGCAGGATGATGGGTCAAACCGGTAAGGACACAGTGACGTCCGAACCGACTCAAGGTAAATGCTAAGTGCTGTTAAGGGAAACCCCTAGGGCTAGAGGAGAAGAAGCCCACACAGGCTGGGAGGTGAGTGCCCGGATGTACTCTGTGGCTGGGACATGTAGCTCCGCCCCCACACGTGCAGATGGGTGGAGGCCACTTAACCACTGCAAGGTGCTGGAATGTATCGCATTCGCCAGATAGCGGCACAGCCTGATTTTCGTGATGGCCTTATAGGGAAGTCCAAACTCATGCCTTTAGTTTGAACATTAACATGACAAATATGCTATGGCTGGAGATGCATCACGAAATAAAGATGGCTGTTGTTACACAGTCATTAAGAAGGCTATTAGACGAAAAGCAGAATGTAGAGACTGGCAGGCATATGGCTATGAACATGAACCCATTGTGCGTTACTGGTGAAAGCGTAGGGGTCACAGTTGCTTGCTATGGGACACACTATAGTAGCTCCTGAAACTTTTAACCCTGAGAACAGCAGGATTAAATCAGAGACTCAAGCAGCTGTTTGTATGTAAATGTCAAATTTGCTTCATTTCCAAGTCAGGGAGTAGAAACAACCCTGAAGTCCATCTGTGGATATATAGAAGTACAAGATAGTATCCATGCATACACTGGAATATTAGTCAGCCTTGGAAAGGAATGAAATTCCAGGATGTGCTGGACTTGCAGGCCCTACAGTAAGTGACATAAAATGGCGGATGCTGCATGATTCCACTGTGTGCTGCCTGCACTACACAGCACTGCAGGTAGGAGAATGGTTGCTGCTGGGTCGCCTGGAGTATGTGGGGAGATGGATTTAATGGGGATGAAGACATAATCATCATGGTTGGAAAGCACCATGAAGATACTTTCTCCCACAGCATCGTTCCCTTAGAAGTGGCTAAACTGTAAAACATTGGGTCTATTTTACCACAATAAAAACAAAACGATGTGGTGCCAATTGCCCTTGTTGCATCCAGATCAGGATAGGAGGCTATACCCCAAGCTATGGCTTTATCCAGGGGACAGATGTGCTCTTCTGTTGGGGAAATAGCAACACAAGTGACTTCTGCAGGCTTCTGGAAAGACTGGCCTTTCCGTGGTTCTCATAGTCTCTCAAACTTCTCCTATTTCCCTCTGTGATCCCTTCGGAGTCAGAGAGGCTGAGGCTGGGCCACATTCTAAGAGGGAGGATTGAATTTGCTCATTGAGAGAAAGAACACCGGGAAGACCTTTGGAAACAGAGCATGTGAGGGTGGCGATGCTACTTCCTTTCTGTCTACAACATCCCTAGCTTTCCTCATGATTAAAACCTGGACCAGGCAAAGCAGGCCCATGGCAGGCCAGCAGTAGGTGTCATAAGCTGGCTTGGAGTTCATTTTGCAGTAGAGATGTGGAAAGAGTAAGCGGCCATTCATACAATGTGTGAAATCATGTAAAGGAATCATGAGGCTCTAAGGCCTCCTAGGCATTGCGGATGGTCAAAGCATCATTACTATAAGATTTCCCTGACAGTGCAACTGGGAAGTAGCTGGAACTGAGGTCACTGGAGCCTGAGGAAAGTTTGTGCTGAGAAGGAATGGAGAGACATGGTCCTGCATGTAAGGAAAAACAGCCACATTGTGGCTAATTAGATACTGGTAGGCAGTGTACGGGAAGATACATTGAAACTTTCCTTTCCTGGGTGAGTTGTGTTTGGGAATCCAGATTCACAGAGAGCATGAGCCTGCACAGGAAGGAGACCACTTCAGCTTTGTCAGGTTTTGCTGCTGCCTTAAGTCATCTCATCCACAAGGTGAATAAACAAGGATGTTGTGTTGAGTTCCACGTCTTAGAAGGATAACGAAGTCCCAGAGAGTGGAGAGGCACAAAGGGGCCTCAGGAGTGACAACAGTACACATTTATAGGAGAAGGTAAACTCAGGGGGGAGAAGAAAGTATCGAGATTGTAGCAAGATGAAGACAGACCTGTTCTGAGTGGGAGCACGTGAGTAGTGGGGCCTGGACACTTGCCTTGTCAATGAAACAAAGATGCAGAAGAATCACAGAGCTGGGGACAGGAGGAGTCAGAGGAGACATCAGTGTGAATCAGGTCTGTCACTCGGTGGGCGTTATTACCAAAGGTGGCAACTTGAGGACAGGGAAAACTAACCAGAGTATAGAAAAATCTTCTAGGTCTTGAACGGTGCAAGAAGGAGGTGGTTTCAGACAGCAGGATATATAAGATTATGCAATAATACATTAGTTTTTATTTTGCTTTCGCTTTTCAAATGTTGCCTCTCTGGATGTTTAATAACTACCCGGGAAGATCTGGAGAAAGGCAATCAAGAGTCAGAAGTCAACCAGCAGTTGCCATCTTCACACTGAAAAATTATTATTATTTTTAATTAGTGCTAGTAAGTGTTATCAGTGGAGAATAAACTCCATGTGTAGTGGAGGTCAAAGCAGGACAGGGAGGTAACGGTTACATTTTCTGGATTTGCCTAGATACCCAGCAAATGGATTCCTTGTGCTGGCAGAACTGAGCTGCGATGTTGGGAGGATGTCAGGTCAGGATGCTGATTGTGAGAACTAGCAGAGCTGAGGCCTCTAGCTAATAACCCACATGACCCACCCTAGGAAGGCAGGATGGAAAGCAGGTCCTCTGGCAGCTATAAACAACACCTGGCCTGCAGTTTCACCACACAGCCTTAAACATCTGGATAAGCATTTCTCAAACTTCTAGCCCACAGACATGCAAGATGCTTGTGTCTCTGTTAGGCCACTAAATTTGGGGGTGAGCTGCTATACAGAAATTGACAGCAAATACAGGTGCTAGAAGGTTCGTTAATTGCTTACGGTATTCAAGGACTGCTTACACAAACCACCTTTTCTTTAAAGGCTTTGATTACCAATTAAGTAGCTTGAAATTAGCTCCTGCAATGGGAAGGGACTGTAGCAGTCTGTACAAGGAAAGGCTGGGAAGAGGAAACATTGGAACAGCACACCACCAGATACCAGAAATGAATTGTCTTGTTTCTTTAACTTTATAGATGAAATGCTTACACAGCCAAAGGCAAACAGGGCTTTTAAATAATTTTATTGCTTAATGTGCCATAACTTTCTTCAAATAGGCTTAGTTTCCCATCCTCCATCCAATATTTCTCCTTTAGATCTCATTTGGTGGAATGAGTTTCCTAGGGCTCACGTGTTCGTGTGTATGCTTGCATTACTGGGCACCTTTTTGTAAGATCTGTTGCCAAAGGAGCCACGGATCTGAGTATCTGTAAAGTGCGTTTTTCATCTCTGAGTTTCAAAATTCTGATTTAAAACAGCTGGCCTAGGAGACAGTAGCCTGTGATGAGAGCCCAGATTTGGAGAGCAGACTGGGGCCCAGTTCTAGCAGATGTTCAACAGATTGTGGTTGAGAGCCAAGAATTAGAAAATAGGCTAGGGCCCACTTCTAGCAGATATTCAATTAAATGTATCTGTGGTCCCGGGCATTCTGAAGTATGATTCAAGATTCTTTCATGACAAACTAAAGAATAACACATGCAGCCAGGTGTAGGACCGTGAAAGGCAGTCTGTGGTCTGGTTGAGTGAGGCGTACTCTGGACCCAGTAGAATATATTCTACAAGGGATGGGACTGTGAGCCATGCTCTCAGACACTTAGGCTCCTGACAGGAGACTTCAGCTCCCCATAATTCTGTGGCCATCAGTCACTTAGGGCCACGCCCCAAGCCCCTAGTATTCTGGCTGGACTCCACCCCCACAGTCACCTGGCAACAGCTAGATATGCCCTGCCCCACGGTTACCTGGTAACAACCTGGTAGGCTCAACCCACCATAAAAGGAGGTGCTTGCCCCCTCCTCTCTCTTGCTCCCCTCTCCTCTCCTGTTCCCTTTCTCTCCCCATTCCCTTCCCCCTCTCTCCACGTGGCCATGGCCAACTTCTACTTCTCTACTCTCTCTCTCTCTCTCTCTCTCTCTCTCTCTCTCTCTCTCTCTCTCTCTTTCTCTCTCTCTCTCTCTCTCCAATAAAGCTCTAAAACCATGGACTGCCTCCTTTCATCTGGACTCGCCGTGCTGGAGCAATGGAATAGGCCTTTCCCTAAAGACCTGTGTCTAATTTCCCACCAGGGAGAGCTCTCTGCGTTCCAGCCATGATCCCCACCAAGCCCAGCTGCCAGCAGCTGCCGGACCAGACCAAGGACACTCTTGCCCACGTGGAAACCTGCCAGTGCCGTCTCCCTGTCCTTTTCCCTTCAGCCTGGGGCCACTGCTGCCTGGGGTCCCCCACCTGTTCTCTTCTGCGGTATTCAGCGGTGTTCTATGATGCCCAAGAGCTAGAACCTGTCATCCCTGGCTTCTGTGAGGCCCAGGGACCACAGACTGCTCTTTCCCCCTCCCACGCCCCCTAGTGGGGGGTCCAGTGGCCTCACACAGCCCCGATGCCCATCCTGTATTAGCCTGTGGGCTCATGCAGCAGTCTCCCACGTCTGCCAGTCCAGTGCCCGCAAGCTCTGGCAGGACGCGGGTTCCCCCTTTTATTTCCCCACAATTATTTCCCAAGGTATATTTGCAGAGGATTATGGGGATTGCCGATGTGAACAGAAAGCCTTACATCAACACAGTGAGTGGATGAGAGAGTAAACTCCCGGAAGAAGTACTTGGGGCAGGTGGAACATGAAAGGAATACCGGCTAAATGGTGGCTTAGGGGATGGGGATACAGGAACGAGTCTCCTTTCCAGCCTGAAGTGAAGGGACTTAGACTTCCTCTTCTGTATTCTGGGATGATAGAGGGTTCATACATCTTGGCTAAACTCCCACAGTGTTAGCTTGCTGGCTTCTGAGCACTATAATTCTAGGAACGACTCCCTGGGGGATTCCTATTACAATGTCTGTCTTGACAAAAGTTACTGTCATGAGAAATACAAAAATACCAGCTCCACCCCCACCCAGTGGCTCTTGTCTCTGGTTGGTCAGACCCTGAAACAAAGTATCAAAGCCTCCCTGGAACGCACTGGCTTTATGGAGGTCCTGTTTCCAGGAAACCCATCTGGTAGGGTTGGCCACTATGTCCAAAAAGCTCAGGGCTGCTCATTCTAATTATACTGCAGTCTGACCATGGCGGCAGGGGTGGGGGGTGGGGTGGTGGTGGTGTTTCTCAGACAAAAGACTTCCTTTTCTCTGTTCCTATCAACCACAGACAGCAAGCCCACAATCTACATCTCCACCCGATGAATGAAGTATACCAAATTACATCAGTTTAATATGAAGGCCGTGAGAGGTATCAGTAGGGTAAGAGATTTGAGCCACACTCTACCATCAAAGGATGGGAAGTTACCATCATAGGCTGTGACTCCCAGGAAAAGACCACCGAGTCCAGTGCTGCAGGCCTGCACCGGCGCCTTACCTCACGTTGGTGTGTCGTTTGACATACAGGTTGTGGAAGTTGTTCGTGTTTTCCATCTGTCCTGCTTTGGGGCCCTGCAGCCTCCGAATGATTTCAGCCTTCATCTCCATGGCGATGTGAGCCGGCAGCAAGGAAAGCAGCAGTCTTTCCTGCAAGGAGGGGAGGAAAGGGTGACATGTTTGTTTCAACTGGCCACGGAAAAGGCCTCCTGGTTAGGACGTCAGTGCTACTCTGAAGAAAAACAACCAAGTTTCCTAAGGTCAGGCCATGGTATTATATCCTTATTTATTAAGTTCTAAATAAGAGTTCTTCACCTGGATAACAAAAGAAGGTATAGTTATTTCCCCAAGGATATTATTCATCTATTTTTATTCTGAAATAGGGAAGAAGGAGTCATATTAAAAATCCAAAATACCAACAGGCAATATGAGATAAAAAACATTCATTTCACCGTCTTGCTCATACACGTGAGAAAGCGCAGGCTTTATTGCGCTTGGGAAAGGCAGGTAATATTCCTCACTCCCTAAAAAAAGGAAGGTAAATATTTTCCAATATTTCATTTCCTCTATGATAAACACCCACTATCCTCCAGTGATTATAAACTATTTCAGAAACGGAGTTAGAAGTCTGAGAGTCTGCTAAGCACTGTCCATAAGACGCCATAATGCAGGAGCTTCTGTGTGTTTTTGTTTCTGCATTCGTGGACGCAGTGGCAGTGAACACTAGCGGGCTATCAGCACTTACTTCAGTGTAGACCTATTTTCGTCAGAGTGGCGTTTTCCCACACCCTGGAAGGAGAATAATTATTTTTCGGGAAAAGAATCACAGGAAGGCAACCTCGGAAAGTTTAAAGTCAAAACCGAATCATTCCATGTTAATCTACTCCTTTTAAGACAATCGCAGGCTCCCCTATGCTTCATGCAGTTTCTCACTATGGCCCACAGAGCTGACATTTTTTGGTATCTGACGACTGCAGGGTGGACCCTCTGCTCTTGGCGAACAGGACCTGATGACAACGGTGTTGGATCTTAGTAAAAGTGAATTTCTAATAAAAGCCAGAGTTCAAAACACGTGAGTTTCCTTCAAATTTGTCTTTATCCATTTATTTTATTTTTTATTTTTCCTGGCCCCATTTGCCCAGGCCCTGCTTGCTCCGGCAAGATTTATTTTATGTATATGAATACACTGTAGCTGTTTCCAGACACACCAGAAGTGGGCATCGGATCCCTTTACAGATGGTTGTGAGCCACCATGTGGTTGCTGGGACTTGAACTCAGGACCTTTGGAAGAACAGTCAGTCTTAACCACTGAGCCATCTTTCCAAGGCCAATGTTAGAAGCTTTGCTCATTTCCCAAGATTCCCCATCTACTTCCTGGACAGTCACCGCAGCTTGTTCCTTCCCACAGTTTTTCAGACAGTGAACACTTGTGCTCACTGGCTTCGGTTCCCAAGCATCCTTCAGAGGGTCTCAGGACAGCTTATGCTGTCCCTGGCACTGCATCCCCACCCCAGTCCCACATCTTTCTTCCTCAGACCATCTCCAAACTCAGATCCTCACCTGGGGCCCCTCAGCATTCCCTCTCTCCATATTCTATAACCAAGTATGCTGTACACCAAAGCCAGTCTTTCCTAGGGATACGGCCTGCATGAGTAAATATGGAGAATCAACTGTAGTGATCTTCGTTCCCATCCAAGCCTTAGTTAACAACCAAATGTAAGTTATAATCTCTATTTTTAAATCCAAAAGGTAGACAAATGACCAACTTTTTTAAAAAAAGGACTGAGAAATACAGAAGATAAAATTCACATGTTACGTAACACAAACACATCTCTTCTGCTGTATTAACAAATCGCCGTGGATTTAGAGCGCGGTACAGTGCTTGGGACTAGGATGTTGTGATGGCTCTGCGGATGAAGGCTCTGCCAACCCGAGCTTGTTAGTTAGTAAGAATGAAAGCCGGATAAAGAGCTGTGTGAGCTTTCTCTCCTTAGTGACCCAGGCAAACAAGCACACATCTAAAGCCAATTCTCTTTTCAGAGAGAGCACAAAATACTTCCGTACGAATTTTCAAGTTTGCATGCGTTATTTGAGGATTTCTTACATGTATACTAATTATTTTTATATCTATTCCACTCTGTCCCTCCATCTTCCCCCAAACCCTACCATGTTCTGCTCTTCATTTTCCTTTTCTCTTTCTAGTCCCTTGCGTCTGGTTACTGTTGCTTGCTCATGCACATTTGAAGAGCCATGTACTGGAGCATGGATAACTCAAAGGAGGCCACACCTCTCAAGAGAAGGGCTCTACTGACTGCTAATAGCTCTCACACAGGGTTGAAGCCTCATCCCCCTCTCTCCTATCCATGCTGGATTGTTGGATTTTTAAATGTTTCGAATTCTTACTTCTAATCATCATTTTATGTGCAACTGAATCCTATCAGGACAGCCAGCCAGTGTGCTGAGCAGGAGGGATATTCAGGAGAGCATCTCCTCTGTCCAACCGAAAGGAGCTATCGGGAACTCTGAGTCTTTAGCAGGACTGAACCAGCCACAGGTGACTCCCGCATGCACCTGCAGAGGTGGAGCTTGTCTCATCCGACACCGCCCCGCAACACAAAAGAGCTTGGGGCCCACCCAGACATTGGCCTTTAGAAGACACCCACTTGGGGTCTGAAAAGCTGGGAGCTACCTGTCTCTCCCTCTAGTTTACACTAGCTTACACGTCACCATGCAGTCAGGGCCAATCTGCACATCTGAGAGAAGGGGCAGCTTCCACTGATTCCCATCACCAGCCTATCCCTGGAGTTGTGTTCTGGTCACAGGATGACTGTTGCTGCTTCTGTTGTCACTCGGTGCTTCTCATGGGCCCCTCACAAATGTTACCTCACATCAGTTAATTAAAACCACCACCCTGGATACTTAGTATTTGATATCTTGTTTTATGTTTATTTGGCTACCATTTAATAAAACAGCTATAGTTGTTTATGATGGAAAGCGACTGTTTGCGGCATAGGCAGCTCTGAGATGGGGGAAGATGGTTCCAACCTGTTTGCTGCCATTAACAGATGGCACGGGAATCCGAGCTCCAATTTTGTTGCATAGAAACCAGCTCCGCTGTACCAGGAGACCTGTCCGTGTCCATGCAGGATTCGGGAACTTCCTAGAACTGTGTTGGGATTTTTGTAGAAGTTACCTTTTCCCATTCTGGAGACACCCTTGTCTCTAGCATGGATGTTCCCAGTGGCTGGTCTCACCTAGCCAGGCGTATGCCCTATCTCCCCTAGTTTCTACAACCTCCTCAAAGAGTGCTACCACGGGGGAGGTTGCAAGCAGTCAACCATGAGCCTCGGAGTGAGATTTAGATTTGAACCATAATATTGCTTTTGCCCAGATTCCTGGAGCAACTACAGAAGGAAGGACAAGGAAGGGCTGTTGTACAGGCAATGGCCAGCATACTCATATCCGTGTGTGGGTAAGGTGGTTATTATGGTCATGGCAAAACACCATGACCAAAAGCAACTGTGAAAGAACAGGTTTTATCCAGCACAGCAGGCATGCTTACTTCATAGTACAGAGAGCTGGAGTACCCTGTCCAAATTAAAATCAGTGTACTCCTAGCAAATCATACCCCCTTGTCACTAAACATTAAGTCTTTTCTTTGCACATATTGCTTCATTTCTTATTAAAAAGCTACGATTACATACAATTTCATTTCAATTTAACTGTTCTGACAATGGGAGAAAAATTGGGATAGCTGTGGTTCACAGAGAATCGATTACATACAATTTCATTTCAATTTAACTGTTCTGACAACAGGAGAAAAATTGGGATAGCTGTGGTTCACAGAGAATCTAAGTTTTCCAACTTGGACAGTGGGTGGCTGTCCCACTCACTGTGATGTGTAAGGAGATGACCAGAGAGCTTTTCTGAGATCACACTGTGAAAACAGGTGGGAAGGATGAAATTATCACTCACATACACGCTGTCCGTCGCTCTCTAGCCAAACGAAGTTAGAGAAGAAAGTCAAGTCAAATTGTAAGTTACGTCTATAGTCACTGACGGCAGTAAATTGGCATTTCTGAGCTTGAACTGTTTACCATCAACTGTCAATTCAATTCTCCAAAATAGAGCCTCTGGGGGATTCAGAAATCACTCATCAGGTGGATAGGTGTTCAGTTCTTACTGGGAGACAGTGGAGGTCCCCAGGGAAGGCCGCAGCTGTGCATGCTCTCTAGAGCAGGGACAAGGATGCTTCAGTTTCAGCATACAGTGAATGACAGCAGGCAGGTCTTGGCATGGATTGTGAGCAGAATCCGGGCAACATGGAACTCAACATCAGCATAAAGGACTCTCTCCATATCATCAAATGATGACAGGTGGGTCTTGGGTTGGGTAGTGCACAGAGTCAGGGCATCATGGAATGTAGCATTAGTATCGAGGACTCTTTCCTTATCAAGATCTCAGTCAGCACAGAGTCAAGGAGTGAAATGCTTCAGACAGAAGTTGACTCATCTCTCAAGGTCTTCTAGCCAAAGACCAAGCCATCAACAAGCCATGACTGCTAGTCAGCCTTGACCATACTCCTGGACACTGGTCAATAAAATCCAAAGCATAATGTCTGGGTTGCCAAGTAGGTTAGGACGCCGGGTTCTGAACTCCCCTGGAGAAATGGGAATAAGAGTATGAGGGCTCTGCTCACATTCTCCTCACCAGGAGCAGAGAGAGATGAGTGCTGGCGTCTCATGGACTCGCTTCTTTGTGTTCCAGTCTGACACTTCAGCCTAAGGGATGGTGCTTCTATATTTAGGCTGAGTCTTTTTTTTTTTTTTGTCTTTTTTTTTTATTTGATATAATTTATTTACATTTCAAATGATTTCCCCTTTTCTAGCCCCCCCCTCCCCGAAAGTCCCGTAAGCCCCCTTCTCTTCCCCTGTCCTCCCTCCCACCCCTTCCCAGTTCCCCGTTCTGGTTTTGCCAAATACTGTTTCACTGAGTCTTTCCAGAACCAGGGACCACTCCTGCTTTCTTCTTGTATCTCATTTGATGTGTGGATTATGTTTTGGGTATTCCAGTTTTCTAGGTTAATAACCACTTATTAGTGAGTGCATACCATGATTCACCTTTTGAGTCTGGGTTACCTCACTTAGTATGATGTTCTCTAGCTCCATCCATTTGCCTAAGAATTTCATGAATTCATTGTTTCTAATGGCTGAATAGTACTCCATTGTGTAGATATACCACATTTTTTGTATCCACTCTTCTGTTGAGGGATACCTGGGTTCTTTCCAGCATCTGGCAATTATAAATAGGGCTGCTATGAAAATAGTAGAGCATGTATCCTTATTACATGGTGGGGAATCCTCTGGGTATATGCCCAGGAGTGGTATAGCAGGATCTTCTGGAAGTGAGGTGCCCAGTTTTCGGAGGAACCGCCAGACTGCTTTCCAGAGTGGTTGTACCAATTTGCAACCCCACCAGCAGTGGAGGAGTGTTCCTCTTTCTCCGCACCCTCTCCAACACCTGCTGTCTCCTGAATTTTTAATCTTAGCCATTCTGACTGGTGTAAGATGAAATCTTAGGGTTGTTTTGATTTGCATTTCCCTAATGACTAATGAAGTGGAGCATTTTTTAAGATGCTTCTCCGCCATCCGAAGTTCTTCAGGTGAGAATTCTTTGTTTAACTCTGTACCCCATTTTTTAATAGGGTTGTTCGGTTTTCTGGAGTCTAACTTCTTGAGTTCTTTATATATATTGGATATTAGCCCTCTATCTGATGTAGGATTGGTGAAGATCTTTTCCCAATTTGTTGGTTGCCGATCTGTCCTCTTGATGGTGTCCTTTGCCTTACAGAAACTCTGTAACCTTATGAGGTCCCATTTGTCAATTCTTGCTCTTAGAGCATACGCTATTGGTGTTCTGTTCAGAAACTTTCTCCCTGTACCGATGTCCTCAAGGGTCTTCCCCAGTTTCTTTTCTATTAGCTTCAGAGTGTCTGGCTTTATGTGGAGGTCCTTGATCCATTTGGATTTGAGCTTAGTACAAGGAGACAAGGATGGATCAATTCGCATTCTTCTGCATGCTGACCTCCAGTTGAACCAGCACCCTTTGTTGAAAAGGCTATCTTTTTTCCATTGGATGTTTTCAGCCTCTTTGTCGAGGATCAAGTGGCCATAGGTGTGTGGGTTCATTTCTGGATCTTCAATCCTGTTCCATTGATCCTCCTGCCTGTCACTGTACCAATACCATGCAGTTTTTAACACTATTGCTCTGTAGTATTGCTTGAGGTCAGGGATACTGATTCCCCCAGATTTTCTTTTGTTGCTGAGAATAGTTTTAGCTATCCTGGGTTTTTTGTTGTTCCAGATGAATTTGATAATTGCTCTTTCTAACTCTGTGAAGAATTGAGTTGGGATTTTGATGGGTATTGCATTGAATCTGTATAGTGCTTTAGGCAAAATGGCCATTTTAACTATATTGATTCTACCGATCCATGAGCATGGGAGGTTTTCCCATTTTTTGAGGTCTTCTTCCATTTCCTTCTTCAGAGTCTTGAAGTTCTTGCTATACAGATCTTTCGCATGTTTGGTAAGAGTCACCCCAAGATACTTTATACTGTTTGTGGCTATTGTGAAGGGGGTCATTTCCCTAATTTCTTTCTCAGCCTGCTTATCCTTTGAGTATAGGAAGGCCACTGATTTGCTTGAGTTGATTTTGTAACCTGCCACTTTGCTGAAGTTGTTTATCAGCTGTAGGAGCTCTCTAGTGGAGTTCTTTGGGTCACTTAGGTAGACGATCATGTCGTCTGCAAATAATGATAGTTTGACTTCCTCCTTTCCAATTTGTATCCCTTTGACCTCCTTATGTTGTCGAATTGCCCGAGCTAGTACCTCAAGTACAATATTGAAAAGATAAGGAGAAAGGGGGCAGCCTTGTCTGGTCCCTGATTTCAGTGGGATTGCTTCAAGTTTCTCTCCGTTTAGTTTGATGCTGGCTACCGGTTTGCTGTATATTGCTTTTACTATGTTTAGGTATGGGCCTTGAATTCCTGTTCTCTCCAAGACTTTAAGCATGAAAGGATGCTGAATTTTGTCAAATGCTTTTTCAGCATCCAATGAAATGACCATGTGGTTTTGTTCTTTGAGTTTGTTTATGTAGTGGATTGTATTGATGGATTTCCGTATATTGAACCAACCCTGCATTCCCGGGATAAAGCCTACTTGATCATGGTGGATGATCGTTTTGATGTGTTCTTGGATTCGGTTGGCAAGAATTTTGTTGAGTATTTTTGCATCGATGTTCATAAGGGAAATTGGTCTGAAGTTCTCTTTCTTTGTTGGATCTTTGTGTGGCTTTGGTATCAGCGTAATTGTGGCTTCGTAGAAGGAATTGGGTAGTGTTCCTTCTGTTTCTATTTTGTGGAATAGTTTGAAGAGTATTGGTGTTAACTCTTCTTTGAAGGTCTGGTAGAATTCTGCACTGAAACCATCTGGTCCTGTGCTTTTTTTGGTTGGAAGACTTTCTATGACTCCTTCTATTTCTTTAGGCTTTATGGGACTGTTTAGATGGTCTAGTTGGTCCTGATTTAATTTTGGTATTTGGTATCTGTCAAGGAAATTGTCCATTTCCTCCAGATTCTCCAGTTGTGTTGAGTACAGGCTCTTGTAGTAGGATCTGATGATTTTTTGGATTTCCTCAGTTTCCGTTGTTATGTCTCCCTTTTCATTTCTAAGTTTGTTAATTTGGATACTTTCTCTGTGCCCTTTGGTCAGTCTGGCTAAGGGTTTATCTATCTTGTTGATTTTCTCAAAGAACCAGCTCCTAGTTTTGTTGATTTTTTGTATGGTTCTCTTTGTTTCTACTTGATTGATTTCGGCCCTGAGTTTGATGATTTCCTGCCTTCTACTCCTCCTGGGTGAAATAGCTTCTTTTTGTTCTAGGGCTTTCAGGTGTGTCATTAAGTTGGTAATGTATGCTCTCTCCATTTTCTTTTTGGAGGCACTCAGGGCTATGAGTTTTCCTCTTAGCACTGCTTTCATTGTGTCCCATAGATTTGGGTATGTTGTGTTTTCATTTTCATTGTGTTCTAAAAAGTCTTTAATTTCTTTCTTTATTTCTTCCTTGACCAAGGTGTCATTGAGTAGAGTATTGTTCAATTTCCACGTGTATGTGGGTTTTCTGTTGTTTCTGTTGCTATTGAAGACCACTTTTATTCCATAGTGATCAGATAGGAGGCATGGGATTAGTTCTATCTTTTTATATTTGTTGAGGTCTGTCTTGTGACCAATTATATGGTCGATTTTGGAGAAGGTACCATGAGGTGCTGAAAAAAAGGTATATTCTTTTGTTTTAGGATAGAATGTTCTATATATATCAGTTAAATCTAATTGGTCCAAAGCTTCAATTAGTTTCATTGTGTCCTTGTTTAGTTTCTGTTTTCCTGATCGGTCCATTGAGGAAAGTGCAGTGTTGAAGTCACCCACAATTATTGTGTTAGGTGCAATGTGTGCTTTGAGTTTTAATAAAGTTTCTTTTATGAAAGAGGGTGCCCTTGCATTTGGAGCATAGATGTTCAGGATTGAGAGTTCTTCTTGTTGTATTTTTCCTTTGACCAGCAAGAAGTGTCCCTCAGAGTCTCTTTTGATGACTTTGGGTTGAAAGTCAATTTTATCTGATATTAAAATGGCTACTCCAGCTTGTTTCCTGAGACCATTTGCTTGTAAAATTGTCTTCCAGCCTTTTACTCTAAGGTAGTGTTTGTCTTTGACCCTGAGGTGTGTTTCCTGTAAGCAGCAAAATGTAGGGTCCTGTTTACGTATCCAGTCAGTTAGTCTGTGTCTTTTTATTGGGGCATTGAGTCCATTGATGTTAAGAGATATTAAGGAATAGTGATTGTTACTTCCTATCATTTTTGACGTTATTTTTTAAATTTGATTGCTTAACTTCTTTTGGGTTTGATGAAAGGTTACTATCTTGCTTTTTTCAGGGTGAAGTTTCCCTCCTTGTATTGGTGTTGTCCTCCTATTATCCTTTTTAGGGCTGGGTTTGTGGATAGATATTGGGTGAACTTGGTTTTGTCGTGAAATATCTTAGTTTCTCCATCTATGGTGATTGAGAGTTTTGCTGGATATAGTAGTTTTGGTTGGCATTTGTGTTCTCTTAGAGTCTGCATGCGATCTGCCCAGGACCTTCTAGCCTTCATAGTCTCAGGTGAAAAGTCTGCTGTGATTCTGATAGGTCTTCCTTTATATGTTACTTGGCCTTTTTCTCTTACTGCCTTTAGTATTCTTTCTTTGTTTAGAACATTTGGTGTTTTGATTATTATGTGACGGGAAGTATTTCTGTTCTGGTCCAGTCTGTTTGGAGTTCTGTAGGCTTCTTGTATATTCATGGGCATCTCTCTCTTTAGGTTAGGGAAGTTTTCTTCCATAATTTTATTGAAGATATTTGCTGGCCCTTTAAGTTGTAAATCTTCACTCTCATCTATGCCTATAATCCTTAGGTTTGGTCTTCTCATTGTGTCCTGGATTTCCTGGATATTTTGGGTTACAAGCTTTTTGCACTTTGCATTTTCTTTAACTGTTGAGTCCATGGTTTCTATGGAATCTTCAGCATCTGAGATTCTTTCTTCTATCTCTTGTATTCTGTTGTTGATATTTGCATCTCTGTCCCCTGATTTCTTCCCAAGGCTTTCTATCTCCAAAGTTGTCTCCCTTTGAGTTTTCTTAGTTGTTTCTACTTCTGATTTTAGATCCTGGATGGTTTTGCTTAGCTCCTTCCCTTGCATGTTTGTGTTTTCCTGTAATTCTTTAAGAGATTTTTGTGTTTCCTCTTTCATGAGCTCAGCCTGTTGACCAAAGTTCTCCTGTATTTCTTTAAGAGATTTTTGTGTTTCGTCTTTCATGACCTCAGCCTGTTGAGCAAAGTTCTCCTGTATTTCTTTAAGTGTTTTTTGCATTTCCTCCTTGTTGGCTTTTGTATTCTCCTGGATTTCTTTCAATGATTTTTGTGTTTCCCTTGCAAGGGCTTCTAACATTTGATCCATTTTCTCCTGAATGTCCTTCATGTGTTCCTGTACCAGCATCATGACCAGTGATTTTAAATCCAAATCTTGTTTTACTGGTGTGATGGGGTATCCAGGACTTGCTGGTAGAGGAGAATTTGGTTCAGATGTTGCCATATTGCCTTGATTTCTGTTAGTGACGTTTCTGCGTTTGCCTTTTGCCATCTAGCTCTCACTGGTGTTACTTGGTCTTGTCAGTGCTGGACTCACCAGTGCAAGCTGCCCCTTCCCCGTTGGCCTCTGGTGCACAGCTTACACTCTGCACTGCCTATAGACAGGGTGCTGTTGTCCAGGCTGTTCAGATCCCGAAGCAGGCACCTGAAGGCTCCCGCTGGGGCCCGCAGGATTTATTGGAGCACACTGACTTCTCCCAGCTGGCCGCCCGGAAGCCCCCACTAGCCTCTTGAGGGACCTGGAGATGTGGCGGCCACCCAGGCTGATCTGAAGCGGAGAGAGTTGAGCTGGGGGCTTCTGCCTGAGGCCTTGCCCCAGATTGTGTCTGTGGACCAGGTGGAACCCGTGTGCACCCCCAGGGAGCTCCGAAGGTGAATGTTGCTGTGACCTCCCCTGTGCTCCGCTCACTCCGCTGGGCAGCCGATTTCCCCAACCGGGCTGGCGCACACTAGGTTAGCCTTGTCGCCTGGGCCCTGAGTCCAGGCAAACGCCTGGGAGGCCAAGGTCCGAGCAAAGTTCCCCTAGGGCTATGTCTGTTATTTGGGTCCGCCAGGTGACCCGGATGGCGGGCGTGCGCGTCCGCGCTCCCCGAAAGCACCGGGAGAGTCTGTTGTGCTAATAACCTCCTGGGCGGGTTGCCACACAGATGGCCCACCAAGCCGCCCAGTTCTTGGGGTCAGTCCTGTGCCTTTTGGGGCCTAGACCCCCGTTTTGTTAGCCTCAGGCTACGCTTGTTAGCAGTCTCTGCCCTCCCGAGCACTCTGGCTCCTGTAGGCAAAATGGCGGCGCGTGCACCGGCCGGGGCAAAAAAAAAAAAAAAACTCCTGGCTGGGTTGGCACCCCAATGGCCACTCGAACAGCCCAGGGCCTGGGTGCAGGCCAACGCCCGTCTGGCTCAGACCCCTGCGGTGTTGGGCCTAGGATTATGTTTGTGTACCTCAGTCTGACCGATCTCTGGAGCCCGGGATCAAGATGGCGGTGAGTCTCTCCTGACTGGCGGGCAGCCGAGTTCTGAAGTGGCTTCCGTGCAGCGAAAGGCTCCGCAGAACCGCAGTTGCTTGCCGCCCGGCTGGTCAGCGAAGGTCAGTGGTCGTGGGCGCAGGGCCTAACTGGACCCTGTGTCGCCTTGGTTCCACCGCTGATGGCCCTTCAGCTGGAGCAGCCACTGCTACCGCCGCCGCCGCCGCCGCCTCTTCCCCACCTCTCAGGCTGAGTCTTTTTACCCATTAATCCAATTTAGGAACATAATGGCCATACTAGAGTGTCTATTAGGGGATTCTATACTCTGCAGGTTAGCAATAAAAATTAACCACAACATTGGTCCTTCTATGTGTAGCATCTGGGACCAGCAGGCTCACTGTACCTTTTTCTGCTTCCTCTTGAGGGCTGTTGGTATTATAGTGAGTTTGTAAGCTATATGTGGTTTACAACCTATGCATGGCATAGAATGCTAACCCACCTAGGCCTAACGTGTACAAGTGAGAGATCATGGTTCTTGGTGATTACTTTGATGTGAGGACAATTCCACTATACTATATTCTAGCTATAGAAATGCTTGTAACACTGAAAAATTTGTGTCCACCAACCCATGTAATTTAGATATAAAGTTTACATACAGCTGTTCTGTTGCATGATTTTTCATGTCCAATCACATTAGGGCAGTGGAAGGGCCTGTGAGTGGACAGGAAAGGAGAGGTGGAGCTAGGAATTGGGGAGTTAACTCGGGGTTCCCTGCAGGAGAGATGGCTAACAGAGAGACCGCTGAGTGAGATGGCCCCGCATGGCTGGAGAGTTTGCAGGCCTAGAGACCAGCTGCTCCAGAGAGTTGGCAGTGGCAGGAGCTCAGGAGCATGACCAGAACCCGCAGAGAGTTGGTGGGTCCAACTTTCTCAATATTTCCCACAACTTGGTGGATTTTAGGTACATGGTCATGTAGGTAACCTCTCCCCTGTAAGTGTGACGTCAAGGTGGAATCTCTGGGATGCACCTCTCTGAGATTCTGAGTTTTCTCTTTTCCTCACTTACAGCAGAAGTTGAGACTCATCGAAGTTGCCAGCCTCTTAGGAAGTCACAGCCTTCCAGTGACCTTGAAGTTCAGCTCTATTAACTTCATGGGTTCCATCAAGCATAGAGGTGATGACTGTACTAATCTTTATTTCTTCCATCACACTAAAAAGCAAGAATCGTTTCTCAAAGATCTGCTCCAAATAAAAGCTGTACTCACGGGAATTTAGCCAAACATACCTGATCTCAGGTGTCATCCTATATTCTGTTTTTTAGTGACTGTTTTCTCTCAGCAAGTATTAACTCACACAGAAAACAAGGGAACTGGGTGGTCAAGAGTTCTTTTCCATCTATTGAAGCATTACTTCTTAAAAGAGGGAAACTCAAAAGTCCTAGGAAGTAAGTGAACCTTACAGGACTCAGAAAGGAAACAAAATTTCAAAATTTACAAGGCCCTGACTCCAAGCTATGTAAGCAACAGTAATGGCTGGGGGAGGAGATTCTCATAGAGGCCCAGCTGGCCGAAAGTTGTGCAGGGAGATGTAAGGTTGTAGCTTTTTTTTTTAGTCATCAAGAGGTTGGTGTTTCTGAAATCCATCTGCCTTTGAGTCACTCATGCTCCTGTAAGCCTCACCTAGATTCCTGTAAGTAGCTCTAATAAATTCATTAGTTCCCTAAGCTACACTGGGGAGAAATCATCTCTGCTATGTCATCTGTACTGTGTTTGAGGTGACAGATACTTGTTCATAGCTCCCCAGGAAAAATCACGGAATAGGACTGTCATCAGCCAGCCTCGACCACCATCGTTCAGAATGTAGAGAGCACAATGCATCCACCCCGTGCTCAGGAGAGCCCCATGAGAAACACAGACAGGGACCACCAGCATCTTCCAGTAGAGTACATTGTCTACTCCCCTGCGAGACCACGGTGCCTATCTTTACATCCTTAGGAATCTTAGATTCTTGTGTACGGTGGGCCACTCTGCCAAGTCTGGGAGCGCAAAGCCAGGGAAGGGGCAGAGCAGAACGGAGCTCAGAAGGAGACTCCTAGGTAGGACTAGCCATTGTCTTTACAAATGTCTGTGAGAGCAGGGGAGATAACTCAGTAGCTAAACTACTTCCCACATGAGCGTGAGGGTCAGAGTTCAGATCCCTGGAACCCTCACGAAAGCCAGGAGGGAGTGTAGGTGTCTGTACTTCTACAGTGCTTGATGCAGAGACAAGGCATCCCTGAAACAACCTGGCTAGCCAGGCAAACATAAACGTCAAACTCCAGATTCACGAAGAGACCCCGCCTCAAAATGTTAGGGGAAAAGAGATGAAGGAAGATACTGGATACCAACCTTGGGCTCCCACACAGATGTGCACTGGCATTCACAATGCATTCACACACATGTGAACACACACATGTGAACACACACGTGTGAACACACACATGTGAACACACACACACACACACACAGCTCAAAACAGTGTGTGAGCTGTGAATTCACTCAGCAGATATCTGCAATAGTTGATTGAAGAAAAGACTACTATTTTCACAGGAACCAGCCCTGTAGCTCCTGGTGAATTTCTGATCCATATCTTGAGGACAATATCTGTACTCTTGATTCTTTCCTCCATTCAGCATCTTTTACAGAGGCTTTCCATGGACCACTTACAGGTCCAAGAGCTTTGTAAGCATCTAATTCTCCCCTCAGTCCAGTGAAGCAGACATTGCTGCCTGTCCCATTCTAGCAAGAGGAGAATGAAGAACTGAGACATCATCACAACTTACTCTCTGAATTTACAGCAACGGTGAGTGGTTAAGTGCTTCTAGGCGGTATCCAGAAGACAGCAGCAGGAGTGGGCACAGGAGTGGCCGACACACCCTTAGATAGAGACCTGCCCATCTTTGGGAGATGGAAATTTCCATAAAGTATGCTGAACTCAGAGACAACACTACACTGAGCAAAGCTACTTCTGAGTGAGAACCAGCAACTTCAGGACCATTTCCATCTCCAGTTGTTTCCTAGAAAGCCAGCCCAGCCTAGCTCGGGCTAGCAGCCCTTCTGCGCTGAGACTGCACCATCCTTAATGTAAACCTGTTTTCGAACATCACACTGTTCTATGAGTATAACTGTCACTTTCTGGTCAATGTGAGATTAAAATTTTTTTTTTAAAAACATCGATTTCTTTGGAAAGAAGGGGGTTCTGGAAGAGAGAGTCATGCTCCACTCATGAGCACGTGGATAGCTACTGAAGCAGGTACGTGCATTTTCCTTTATGGATGCAGAACGGAGTTGCTGGTCGAGAGGTGAGTGGGGCCTCTTCTGCACTGAGGCACATTTCCAAAACTTTGTTCATCTGTCCCCACAGATGGTGTCTCATGCCATCCTCCTGAGACAGCCTAGCATGGAAGCAGGTTTCCAATGTTGTACCAGTCCTCGGGGAACAGCTTCCAGTGTTGCACCTGTCCTCAGGGACCAGACTTCCAGTGCTGCACCTGTCCGCAGGGTGCAGAATTTAGTGTTGCACCCATCCTCGGGGAGCAGGTTTTAGTGTTGCACCTGTCCTCAGGGACCAGACTTCCAGTGTTGCACTTGTCCTCAGGGAGCAGAATTTAGTGTTGCACATGTGCTCCTGGATCAGCCTTCCAGTGCTGTCCTCCAACACTGGCTCTCCCCATGGGCACTAAATGGATCTTCCCCCCCCCCCCCCCCCCCCCCCCGCACAATAAGAAGTTTTCAGGGGAAGAGTAATAAATGAGAAAAGAGGGGTTGCAGCTATGTGGGGATCCACTCTGTGCCATTAGGCTGGGTCCTGTGATTCCTTAGAAAACAGATGCAAGGGACGACTCAGGCAGATCCATCTCAGCCAAAACAAAAACAAAAACTAAAAAACAGAAAGAGGGTAGCCATTCCTTAGGTTTTTATTTTAAGGCTATTCTATTGTGGGCTGTCTGAATGCACACACTGACCTATTTGCATGGTCCACACACGGGGTATTTCTCACGGTTTATAGGTTTGTCTTTAGAAAACACATTGACAGCATCAGAGCGCAGGCGACTCTCAGGAACACTGCGTCTAAGTTTCACCGATAGTTCTGTCTTTGGAGAGCCTCACACCGTCTGTTAGCTCAAAGCAGCCATGCTTGCTCGGGCCTCACAACGCCCCTTTTCCTGACAAGGGAAAAAAAGCATGGCTCAGAGCGAGCTCAACAAATCTGACAAACGAGGCAGCCTGGGGTGGGTTCTCAGTAGATGAGAAGACCTGAGTTCGGATCACCCAGATCACGCAGGAGGGGATTTGGCTTGGCACATCTCACTACTTGTCTGTTGCCCAGAACACAAGTTCTTGATGCTAGAAATAGGAATAAAAGCTCATTATGAGGAAATTCTATCTGATTAAGAGAACAGAATCTCTGTCCAGAGTTGGCCTACGCCCATCACTGGCCAAGGAATCACCCCTAGGAAGGTGGCTCACCTTAAGCCTTGTTTGAAAAGACGGGCGGAATACTTGGTTCTTTAACGAGATAGTGTACTTTTCCTTCACAGAATAGCAGACCCTGTGCTTTTGCTTAGGGGCCCGACTGTGAAGCTTATAAAATGTCACGTCTCTCTTCCCCTTTCCCAGAATGCTCTCCTCGATAGTTTGTGTTCTCCGAACAGGTTGGGCTGTCTTTCTCACCTAGCACGCGTCTGACCTTCATGGCGGCTTTGTTCTTTCTTCTGCACTGCTGAGGCTTTTACAGCCTGCCCGCCCTGAGGGTTTTCTATTAAATGCTAATAAAATTGTCTTTTACTTTTTCTTTTGAGTCCACTCTTGAATTATTTTCTTAATAAATCTTTTTTGTACTAGAACTCACTCTGTAGACCAGGCTGGCCCGAACTCAGAAATCAGCCTGCCTCTCTCTGCCTCCCAAGTACTGGGATTAAAAAAACCCCAATGTCTTCTGTATCATCTGACAACTAAAAGGGAGATGTTACAATCCAGTAATATTAACACTGATCAAAAATTCAGGCCCCAAAGAAAACAATTCTACCTGGTAGACTGTGAGCCGAGCCTGGCTGGGCACCAGCTCTGGATGCTTCTGATGTCTGGGAAAACACATATGCCCCGTCCGTGCCTCCCCTCCCCCTTTCTTCCTTTCAGATCTTATGGGTTACGTGCTACCTAAGTCTGCTGCTGAGAGCATCCTTCCTGTGGGCCCTGGATGACTGGCGCCTTCAGGTTGTTCCCACCCACCTTCCTTGGTTTCAGCAATTTTAAAACAAATTTTCAGACAGGCTTGCAATACCTTTATTCCCTCATTCCACATTTTTCCCCATGCCCAACTTCTTTGAGATCCAGTGTTCACCCTAACCATGGTCATTCAATCCCACTGCCGTCATATATATATTTATATCTGGTATACATCCATTCAGACTGTGTACGTTCACTATTGTGTGCCCAGCATAAAACAGAGATCCCAGAGCTTGATGTGGGAAAGAGAGAGTATTTTTTTCAACTATGCTGACATCCTGGTATAGTTAACAACAGAGTTGGCATGAACCAGGCCCAGAATGCCATCCAGCTGTTGGCTGCTGTTCTCCCAGCAGTGTAACACTTGCCTAGGTACAAGGAAACCTAGGTACCTGCCTACAGCTGGGGGAGAGAGAGTATTTGCTGAATGAATTCAGTAAAGGATGCGTGAATGAATGAAGGACAAAAGGCCTTGGGACACTTGGAACAGAGTTTCCAGTGTGCTCATTACATTGTCTAATTCTTTAATGACGGATCTTAGGAGAACAGCCTGGCCTGTGCTCTGTCACTTCTCAAGAAGGCAGCATGTAAAGTGTAGCACCTTCCAGACCCTCAGAGTCCTTGAGGGCTGAGGGCTATTGAAGTAAATTTCCATAGTCAATTCTGGACTTTTGCTGTTGAGTGTCAGGAGAAGATGAGAAGATATTCTTAAATATGCCAACAAAAACTGGAATACATTTTGACTTTCATTTCTGGTCAATCTTGAAACCATCTGATTTTCTCTAAAGAAGAAATTACGGAGGACATATTCTGTACATGTCTGTACATTCTGTACATGTCTGTAGGCTTCATGAACATATGGGCATATTCACACTCACACATTTAAACATTTGTGTTGTATATTATGTTAGTTGTTAGGGATGCACAGATTTTGGGGGAACTACAGACCTGTGAAGATTTGATAGTTTTTTAAACATCGCCCCGAAGGGCTTCTTATTTCCGATGTTTTCAGAGCTGAAGAAGTAGCATTAGCCCATTGCTTCTGCAGGTCCAAACCCGAACACCCATGCAAACCACTCAGGCCGAGGCTCCTCCTGTGGCTGACTCCAGCTGCTGACAGGATGGAGCGAGCACAGCCCAGAATGCAGAGTGGAGGGGTGGAGTGGAGAATGAATAACGTATGAACAGAAGCCTGCCAAAGCAAAAGGAAGGCAAAATTTCTGCCAGGAAACAAAAATTCAGATCAGCCTTGGAATGGAAGACACGGCTAGTGGGAAAATTCAATTAAAACCCATATTTTATTGATTACTTTGAATAACTTCACTAGCATAATATAGAAGCTTGGCAATTCTCATGCCAAGCAAAATATCTCTCAATCAGAGCAAAGATTTTAAAAGGACTGACTTGATGTGTGCTGGGCTGAAATTAGATAAAATGTTGACTTCTGTGCAGTGGTTTCTGAGGGAGCAGTGTGTGAGTTTTCACACTATGCACCACCCTGGCTGAGTGCAAACCTGTTTTCATTTGGGAATGTGTTTTCTTCAGCTAGTGCTGCAAAAATAATCACCTAAAAATAGTAGGTTAGAAAACACAGCGACCTTCATCCTAATGATGTGGGAAGGAGGGGCAGGTGTGGGGCAGGTTCTGATTTGGTTGTGGCTAAACCAGACGACTGGGTTCAGTCAAAGTCCTGGCCATGCCCTAGGCTCTAGTTGTAAGTCTGTGTGGCAGTTGCTTTTGGCAATCTGAGACGCTTTGGTTCTGTTTTCCAAGTTTGGCCATGTGTCCTTCCCTAGGCTGTGTGGGCCTCTGCTGTCTCAAGGCAGTATTCTCAGAAGTGAGGGGTGACTGGCACATCCCCATGCTGCTGTAGAACTGCACACTGTCACTTCCCATTTGTCAAAGCAAGTCAGTCACAAGCCCTCACAGACCCGAGAGTGTAAAAGAATCTGGCCACCTCATTCTCCACATTTTGCATTCTGCCAATATTCATGGTCCCAAATGGAGTTGGAGTCAAGGGCGGTTGTTTCTGCAGTGTGTCTGGCAGTTTTACTTCTTGAGGGATCCCAGGAGCTCAGAAACTACAGCTTCAAGTGCTGGTTGAGTTACTTTGGACTCCAATTTGATTCTGTGAGTTCCTCTTGTTTCTAACTCTATGCTCACAGATTCATCCGAACGTTCCTCTGACCCCTGGCTCTGGGCTGAGCTTACATTGTGCAGGATAAGACACAAAAGGGCTGGGTCTCACAGGAATGTTAATGTTACTCTCTACCATTTGCTCTTATGGAAACCTCACACCTGGCAAGTCATTGTTTTAAAAAGCAAGATAGAGTGTAAAATTAATCCATTGCCCACACATGGAGTGACTCACTTTACACTCATTGTAAGATTATTTAGGCATGAATCTATAGGAATTAAAAGGATTTTACAAATCCCTATTGATGTTTTTTTCAGATCTATGCTTGACCTCCACAGCTAGGGGACCAAAAGAGTCCTTACTAGAGGTTTGCCGTGTCATTTAAAGAAACATTGTTTATAACAACGAATTTATGAAATTCTTAGGCAAATGGATGGCGCTAGAAACTATCATCCAGAGTGAGGTAACCCAGTCACAAAAGAACACACATGGTATGCATATGCTGATAAGTGAATATTAGCCCCAAATCTCAGAATACTAGACCACATGAAGCTCAAGATGAAGGAAGACCAAAGTGTGGATACGTTGATCCTTATTGGAAAGTGGATCAAAACACCCATGGCTCACAGCCAACCAATAGAATGAGAATAGAGTTCCCATTGGAGCAGCTAGAGAGAGGACCCAAGGAGCTGAAGAGGTTTTCAGTTCTTCAGGGGGAACAATAACATGTACCAACCAGTACCCCTAGAGCTCCTAGGGACTAACCCACCAACCAAAGACTACACATAGAGTAGTCAGCTACATATGTAGCAGAGGATGACCATTTCAGACATCCGTGAGAGGAGAGGCCATTGGTCTTGTGAAGGCTCAATTCCCCAGAATAGGGGAATGCAAGTCAGGAAATTTGGGGGGGGGGCGAGCAGGGGGGAGATGGGATAGGGGGTTTTCGGTAGGGTAATGTGGAAAGGGGTTAACATTTGAAATGTAAATAAAGCAAATATCTAATAAAAAAATTTAAAAAACGATTTTAGGATAGTGCTTATCATAAAGGGTTTCTGAATGTGTCAGTCACAACAGGCACACGGTTTTCCCTCTTGAGGAGCGTGACTCCACTCATCACTCTTTGCTCTGTAGAGAGTCAGGCTTGTAATCAACAGTGCCCATGTGACATTTACCTTCATGCTACCTAGTACACCTACCCTGGTTCTCCCAGTTGTTCAATGACAGGCAGAAATGGTGCATTTCCTTTATATTATCTTTTTTAAAAAGTTGTGTGTGTGTGTTTGTTTGTTTGTTTATTTATTTATTTATTATAAGTACACTGTGGCTGTCTTCAGACATACCAGAAGAGGGCATCGGATCTCGTTACAGATGGTTGTGAGCCACCATTTGGTTGCTGGGATTTGAACTCAGGACCTCTGGAAGAGCAATCAGTGCTCTTAACCACTGAGCTATCTCTCTAGCCCTCCTTTATATATTCTTTGTGATTCCTAGTGGTTATCAAATCTATTTAATGGTCAATAATAATGGTTCAATTTGTCAGTAGCCATAAGGATATGAACAAGATAAATGCCCAAATTTATATCACATTAAAACTATAAGGTAAATTTCTGCTCTCCTAGTGTCTAACCAAATGGACCAACACTAACAAAAGGCAACAAAGAATTCACAAAGCCAAATAAAGGCTTGTGAACCTAGCCTTTATTAAAAACAATGAATTCATGAAACTCTTAGACAAATGGATGGACCTAGAAAATAAATATCATCCTGAGTGAGGTTACCCAATCACAAGAGAACACACATAGTACGCACTCATTGATAAGTGGATATTAGCCCAGAAGTTTTGAATACCCAAGATACAATTCACAGGGCCAAGAAGAAGGAAGACCAAAGAGTGGGTGCTTCGGTCCTTCTTAGAAAAGGGAACAAAAATACTCACAGGAGGGAATATGGAGACAAAGTGCAGAGCAGAGACTGAAGGAAAAGCATCCAGAGACTGTCCCCCAGGGGATTCATCCCACATACAGTCACCAAACTCCGACACTATTGTGGATGCTAAGAAATGCTTGCTGAAAGGAGCCTGATATGGCTGTCTCCTGAGAGGCCCTGCTAGAGCCTTACAAATACAGAGGCAGATGCTCACAGCCAATATTGGGCTGAGCACAGGGTCCCCAATGGAGGAGTTAGAGAAAGGACTGAAGGAGCTGAAGGGGTTTGTAACCCCATAGGAATAACACTATCAATTAATCAGACCCCCCAGAGCTCCCAGGGACTAAGGCACCAACCAAGGAGTATACATGGCTCTGGCTGCATATGGGATGGGGGGGCTTCCAGGAGAGGGGGAAACCAGGAAAGGTGATAACACTTAAAATGTAAATAAATTAATATAAATAAATAAAAAATAATAAAGAAACCCCATCAAATAAACAGATATAATTAGCACAGACCCAACAAAGGCAGGAGTCGATAAACCAAGGGAGCAGTAAGTGTTTTCAGGTTCTGTCCATGGGATGAGAGGAACCCATGGATCATGGGAAAAGGCAGGGGGCAAGGAATGGAGAAACTGGAACTCTTTGTCTCGGTGAGGAAGAAGGGCCTCACGCCTGCCCCAGCCTCCAGGCAGAGGGCTGAATATGACTTCATTAGTCCTCAATGAGAATATTAAATGCTTGCTTTCATGGGCTGTGCACTAGAAAAAGACAGTCCGATCAATGTGAGCACCTCAGCTAGACTATCCCAAGGGAGCACTCCTGTGCCACTGGGAGCACAGTAGATGAGGTCCTAGATATCCATGCTTGTCACAAACAACTGAATAAGCCAGTCTTTCACCCCCGGGGGCAGGGGTGGGCGATGAAGGCCAGAAGACTTGTATTGAATTTAGCTGCTTCGAGGGGCATGTTTCTCTAGACTGTATATAAAGCAGGGAACTTGTCCCTCCACGAGCACTACTGATGAATTAGCAGAGGGAACAAGTTGGCTCTTGTGCTAACATCAAAGCCATGGCTAGCTGGAGACAGATGCACTGAGCTTTGGACACCAGGATCAGCACTTCCTCCCGGCTAGTGGTATTGGAAAAATATTTTTCAATCAGAGGTAGCTAGCTCGCCAAGGGCTAATATTCCATTAATCTCCCACACATTGTGAAACTTTCATCTTACTCTTTTCATCTTCCATTTCTGGTAGAACTAAGTCTCTCCACACCTCTCTCTGGAACTTGATGGGGCAGCCCAGCCCCTTCCCCCTTCCCATCAGTTTCTTGATGACAAATGTTTTAAAACTAGCCAATTGCAAGGCTGTGAGGTTGGACCCCAGTTAATGTGGAAAAACAGTCCGTTGTGTCCTACTGGGGTTAATTTTTGTTTGTTTCTAATAGTAGCGACTGCACCCATGGAAAAGTCCTTCCTCCAATTCATCTCCCAGTTCACAGTCTCCCCCTCCCCTGCTAGACAAAGGTATGAAGCAGCCAGCGTCCTGGGTGTGGTGAGCAAGAGACTGCACATTGCAGGTGACCAGTCGAGGTGAGAACCCCAGTCCTGCCTGATGCTCAGATCTTCAGTTCTGAATGTGGGGGACCAAGGTGTCTGACTCCTCTCAGGATAAGTAAAAGTAGGCAGGACCACGATATTCAATGAAAGCTCTGAATTCTAGCCTGAAATTAGCCACTAATTTGATTGGGAATGTAGGACATTCCTATACGTTGTCATTTCATTTCCTCCAGCTACACATGAAGGAGCAGTTCATAACAAACCGCTCACCATACTTGTGGTGAATTAAGGCTTCTCTATCCATTCCTTTTGGACAGGGAACATGGGGCTAGAGAGTCAACCTCAGTGTAACTGCAAACAAAAGTATCTCATTTCCCCACTCACTAGCTAATTCTCCAGCAGTCAGAATTCAGAATACATGTTGCTCGATCTATAGTGGCAACCTATAATTTGTGTGAGAAAGACTTAATTTAGGAGAGTGCACGTGTCATTTTTTTCATAACTGAGTAAGAGTTACAATTAGTTTGATTCATAAGCTGTCAGGGATGTCTCCAGTAGACATGCAGGGAACAATGAGGAAGAGGCTCCCAAGGCAGCTCTGTGATCGGAGAGGGAACAGATTCTCAGTTGTGTAATTAATACTAAACAAAAACCCTCCTCTATTTTCCTTCCTTAATACCCACTGACCCCTGGATTGTCATCTTCCAGAAGTCCACGAAGGAGGAGAGACCCTGATTTCACTCACTCACAAGGAGTTCTCTGCAGCCCTCCACTTCTGGGAAAGAACCAGAACAAGTGGCGTTGAAATGCCCAAAATAAGGGATGGAATAAGCGATGCTTCAGCATTTTCTCCATTTTTTGCAGACACAGTCATGTGCTGCAAGTTTTAATAACATTATTATACCAGGGCTGTCATCTTATAAAAAGATAAGAAGGAAGGGCTATGTTTGGTGGGAGGCACGGTATGGTGTGGGGGAAGGGGATGCCTCTGAGGGCCCATGCTGAGACATCCCTTCCTCTTGAGGCACCAGCCACAGGACTGTATAGTATATAGTATAGAATAGAGGTCATTCAAGGCATGGGGATGGGGAGATAAGAGAAGGGCAGAGAGAGAGAGAAAGAGAGGGAGAGGGAGAGGGAGATGGAGAGAGAGAGAGAGAGAGAGAGAGAGAGAGAGAGAGAGAGAGAGAGAGAGAGAGAAAGGAGGAAGAGGAAGAAGAAGAAGAAAAAGAAGAAGAGGAGGAGGAGGAGGAGGGGGAGGAAGAGGAAGGGGAGGAAGGGGAGGAGGGGGAGGAGGAGGAGGGGGAGGAGGAGGAGGGGAAGAAGGGGGAGAAGGAGGAGGAGGAAGAGGAGAAGGGTGAGGAGGAGGAGAAAGAGGAGGAAGGGGAGGAGGGGGGTGAGGGGGAGGAGAGGGAGGAGGAGGGGGAGGAGGATGAGGAAGAGGAGGAGAAGGAGGAGGAGGAGAAGGAGGAGGAGGAGGGGGAGGAGGTGGAGGAGGAGGAGGATGAGGAAGAGGAGGAGAAGGAGGAGGGAGAGGAGGAGGAGGGGGAGGAGGAGGAGAGGCCTGCCTTGAGCATGTAGAGAGAGAGAGGGGGATGGGAATGAGAGAGAGGAGGAAAAGGGTGAGGGAACAGGAGCAAGGGGAGAAGAGAAGAGAGCAAGAACAAGAGAGCAAGAGAGAGAGGAGGGCTCAAGCATTCATTTTATAGTGACTCAAGTATACCTGGCTGTTACCAGGTAACTGTGGGGTGGAGCCTAGATAAAATGCCAACAAGGGCCAGTGAAATAGCTTGGCGAATATAGGTGTGTGGAGGTTTGAACAGTTGTGTCCCAGTAGGGCACATGGAACCGAAGACGTGGTCTCCAGCTAGCTATGGTTAGACAGGTTATGGAACCTTGAGAGGATGGTGCCTTGCTGGAGAGACACAGAAATAAATGTTATTAAAAATTATATGGAGGGGGCTGGAGAGATGGCTCCATGGTTAAGAGCACTGGCTGCTCTTCCAGAGGTCCTGAGTTCAAATCCCAGCAACCACATGGTGGCTCACAACCATCTGTAATGAGATCTGATGCCCTCTTCTGGTGTGTCTGAAGACAGCTACAGTGTACTTGCATATAATAATAAATAAATAAATCTTTAAAAATTATACTGAAAAAGATTTCAATGAAGACAGTTCCTGGTGTATAGAATTATAAACACTGATGCATAAAGCTGGGAGGCAGCACTGGGCTAACGATGGGGGTGGGGTCTCTTGACCTCCAGCGCTCATGGCTACTTCAGGTCCAGGTACCACATCCATCCCTGCCTTTATCTCCATCATTCAAATGCTTAATAGTTTAAAATCTTCTAAGATTTGGATAAATATGAAAAAATGGAAGAAAAGTGAAAGGGGTGGGTGCTTGCTGCAGTCTTTGACCACTCGGGGACACTCAGAACTTTGTTGTTGTCACACACTGGGCCACTTGACTTCCCTTTGCTTATCCATGTGTCATGGTCCCCAAGGCCTCTCTTGACTAGCAGTTGACTGAACATAATTTTTTCATGTACTGAGAATGTTTTTAATGAAAACACATTAAAAACAAGGATAGTAAGAAAGTTGACAAAGCAGTACCAGGGACAAATTTTCTATCTTGTGTGGGTGGTGGATGCCAGGCATGCGTGGTGCTCACCAGCATGTCTGTTTCTATCTTGGACACAGATTCATTTATAATCATGAGATATAATGGAAATGAGGGCTAGGGAAATAGGAGCGGGGCAAAAGAGAGGGGAGAGAGGAGCGGAAAGTTTAACCCCAGCCTGGAAGACAGTCTCAGTGCTTCGTACAGAAGCGTGCTGACACTTCCTGATCTCTCGGATTCCTTTGAGATCCTGCCTGTAACCCACTTTTCTGATCTCATAATCCACAAGCCAATGTCACTTAGGTTAACAATCATCCATCTAGAAGGTAAGCCAGGATTCCCAAGCCTGGCATAGTGTGTCATCCTTGATCTCATTTCCCAGTGAACCTAGTGAGGCCAGAACTTTTTTCTTTTATTGAATATGTCCTTTATTTACATTTCTAATGTTATCCCCTTTCCAGGTCTCTCTTCCAGAAACCCCCATCCCATCCCATCTACCTCTATGAGGGTGCTCCCCCAACCTACTGACTAACTCCTGCCTTCCTGCCCTGGCATTCCCCTATACTGGGGCATTGAACCCCACAGGACCAAGGACTATTCCTTCAACTTATGTCCAACAAGGCCATCCTCTGACACATATGTGGCCAGAGCCATGGGTCCCTCCATGTGTATTCTTTGCTTGGTGGTCCAGTCCCTGGGAGCTCTGAGGGGTCTGACATGTTAACACTGTTGCTCAAAGAATAAATGGGTTGAGAAAGAAATTAGGAAAATGACACTCTTCACAATAGTCACAAACAATATAAAATATCTTGGTGTGACTCTAACCAAACAAGTGGAATATTTGTATGACAAGAACTTCAAGTCTCTGCAGAAAGAAATCAAAGAAGACCTCAGAAGATAGAAAGATCTCCCATGCTCATGGATTGGCAGGATTATTATGATAAAAATGGCCATCTTGCCAAAAGTAATCTATAGATTCAATACAATCCCCATCAAAATTCCAACTGAATTATTCATAGAGTTAGAAAGAGCAATTCTCAAATTCATTTGGAATAACAAAAAAAACCCAAGGATAGTGAAAACTCTTCTCAACAATGAAAGAAATTCTAGGGGAATCACCATCTCTGACTTCAAGCTATACTGTAATCAGTAGTGGTAAAAACTGCCTGGTATTGGTTCAGTGACAGGCAGGTAGATTAATGGAATAGAATTGAAGACACAGAAATGAACCCACACACCTATGGTCACTTGATCTTTGACAAAGGAGCTAAAACCATCCAGTGAGAAAAAGACACCATTTTCAAGAAATGGCTCTAGTTCACCTAGTGGTCAACATTTAGATGAATGCAAATTGATCCATTCTTATCTCCTAGTACAAAGCTCAAGTCCAAATAGATCCAGTGAGATGGGAGGGTTCTGAGACATTTCAAACCAAGCAAGAATTGAACCAGCTGTTCAGATCAAAGGTGCGTTTCTCTCATGTCTTATGTTTGGGTTAGAATTCTGAATAGTTACCATCTTGTAGCATCAATTCTATCACAAATGAGTACACAAACTACATAATGAGAAAAATCATTGATTGCAAACTTCCCAATCACTGTGAGATGGAGTGATGTGGTTTTTTCTACAGAGACAATGAGTTTTCTCTTTGTCTCCCAAGGATTTCAGGTGTGTAATAAAGAGAAATCTTTATTTTTATTTTCAAGTGTACTATTTTTGTCTTTAATTTCTGTGTACTTTTGCTGATTTCTAGTTATATATCAAGGAACCATTTATATTGGTCTGAATTTCCTATTACAAAAGAAGAAATGATAGGGTGCTTGGATATCTTTCTCTATATCTGTCTGTCGATATGTCTATCTTTCTACCATCATCTATCTATATTTATATCTACCTATCATTTACCTATCACCTATTATCTATGTGTCATTATCATTACTCTTTCATCTGTCTGTCTGTCTTTTATCATCTATCATGTATCTGTCTGTCTACTATCTATCTATGTATCTATCTATCATCTATCTACCTAGCTATCCATCCATCTATCCATCTGTCTATCTTCTACCTACCTATCATTATCTATCTACCTATCCTATCTATCTATCTATCTATCTATCTATCTATCTATCTATCTATCTATCTATCATGTATGTATGTATCCTATCTATCCATTATCTATCTATCTATTATCTATCTATCTATCTATCTAATCTATCTATCATCTATCTATCTTTCTATCTATCTTTCATCTATCTATCTACCAATCATCTACCTATCATCTATCTACCCATCTATCAATTGTCTGTCTTTCTTCCATCCTATGTCATTCATCTGTCTACATCTATCCACCCATTTACCTACCTTGTACTTTTCGAAATGTATTTGAAGAATCTACTTACAGGCCTGACAAACTGAAAGTGTGTAGGCCAGGCAAGCTGGTTGGAGGCTAACAAACAGTGCCTCAACTGGAAGCCATCCCCTTCAGAAATTCATTCTTTCTTAATTTTTCAAGTTGTTTAGTTGATTGACTGAGGCCCACTGATACTAAGGATAGCAATCTGCTTTATTGAAAATATACTGGTTGAAATATTAATCCAACTTATAAGATAAGAAGCCTTCTATCTAGTACTTGGCCAAAGTCTGTGTACTCACAACTTAACACATCAACCCTGGTGACATAATTAAACACATATGCTGAACTGTTTCAACTTCTGATAGAGGCTACTTAGAACACTAGAATTTCCTCCAATATCCTTCAGATCTATGGAATTCTTTATTTAGCTAAAGACAATCAGAATTTCACTAACTTTATCTGATGGAAAATTAAAATCACATAACATTACTGTGCCCAGAAGACAAATCATTCATTGTGCTTTTCACACCAGAATAAGATACTAATTCCCATCAGAACAATGACTTCTTGGCCCTAAATAAGATGTGACATGATATTTTAGCATCTTATGTGATTAAATTATTGCCTTATGAGTATATGAAAAGTCAATGATTGCTACATTATACACGGATAATCAGGGACTTAGAGAAGTCTCTTCGGAGTTTGGAAGAAGTGGATCAATTATAGTTCTCCTGTTTGGGATGGCTATATCCCACATATTCCTAGTCAACATATTTTCTCACATTGTGGGCTGACCACTAAGCACTGACATCCCCTTTCTTATGCATGGAAACCATTCCTGCCATCACATCATGCACTGTTTGCATTGGTGTGTTACCTCATGGGGAAATGACTAAATGGGAGACAATGCAGACAACCTCTTCAAACTGAACCACTTAGGAGATGGCTAATTTGCCCACATTCTAAGAATGGCACTTTTACCCATCATTTCCTGGTACTAATCTTTTTTCTTGTCTTCCATACCCACCCACCTCCCTCCCTCCCTCCCTCCCTCCCTCCCTCCCTCCCTCCCTCCCTCTCTGGTTTTTCAAGCCAGGATAGCCCTGGCTACCCTGGAACTCACTCTGTAGACCAGGCTGACCTCGAACTCAGAAATTCGCCTTCCTCTGCCTTCCAAGTGCTGGAATTAAAGGCGTGTGCCACCACTGCCTGCCTCATATTTCTCTTATGAAGCAAATACCAGGAATGTATGAGACACTGAGAATGTGACCTGACATAGAAATTGTAGTCAGTGAACAACAACTGAGCCATGAGGGAGATGTGTAGTTGACTTTGGTAGCTGATTAGTGTTCCATCCCTGGACTCAACTGGGGACATGGAAAGAACAACTTTCTTCAGCACATTCAGAATGGAGTCTCTGGACATCCACAGAGGGAACAGTGACTGAGGTGTGAGAAACAGACAAAGAACTTTCAGCTGGGGAGGGAACTCTTGTAGGGATACCATTCACTCTGGGGTACCCCTCGCCCTGGGAGTCAAAACTCCACAGAGAGTAAGAAGACAGATCCAGAGGAAAGCTTCCTGGTGCAGGTGTCATCCCTGTGTGGTCTTGGATTTTAATGGTAAATTTAGTTTTGTTCATGGGCAACATAAATAAAGTTCCACCCACCATGCCTGTTTTTGCTGACATCCTAACAAAACATAAAATGTTCCTGGCATAACGTGGGCTCTAAGTTAACATGAGTTTCTTTCTTTCTTGTCAGACTAGAAGACGGCCTCTAATGTGTAGGCAGCACATGGGCGCATAAGGAGGTGGTTCTTCCTAGAACTTTGGAAGAGTTAGGATAGTCTTTTCCTGTAAGAATTAAATCGAAATTCTAACATTAATCCAAAAAGGATTAGGAAGAGCAACATCCTACTAAGTGTCTTTTAAAGGCCCAGTTAAAAGCGAAAGAAATGGGTCTGGACTCCAAATGAAGTACAAACAAAAGGATCAGGAAAGAAGGGGAGAGTGTCACTCCAGCAATGTTTCTGGGAGACATAGGTGAGCTAAGGTCTAGGATGTGACCCAGGACCTCTATCAAGGAGGCAGTATGCCACAGGAACATGGTAATCATGACTTCGGGTCTGCTGGCTGTTCCTGAGGCACGGACAGGACTGTTACCAGCCTCGAGATATTGCAGCAAACCCCTCATCAACCAATGGCTCTTGTTTGTATGACAGAGGGACTTCTCAGCATCCATTCATGAATGGCTTGCTCTCTGCTTTTCATGCCTGTCCTTCGAACCCAGAGCATGTGGAATTGTTTTCATGAATGGCATATAAATTCAGAGAGCTAGAAATATCAAGCTGTGGAGCTTATGAAGTGGCAGGTCAAACTCAGCTTGGTGGAAAGGGTTTGCCACCATGAGAAGCACGATCACACTCAAAAAAAAAAAACTGGGACATCTATGGATCACCAGTGATCTCCTGGTATGTTTCTGTGCAACACAAGAATGGACATAAAAGACAGGTAGCCTAGCCTGAGCTCCGTGGTATAGAGAGCGTCTTGCTTTAGTTTTAAAGAAAAAAGTCTTTCTTGACAATCTTGTTTTGCAAGTGAAAACCTTATTGGAGAACAGAAATAGCTTTGTGTGATTTAAGAAAAATTTTAAACTGAGTTTTCAATTCAGCAGTGAGAGGAAAAACACCTCGCATGCTTTTATAGATTGAACAAACGTTGTGTCTTTCTGGCAATCTTGGCCCATCTTTTGTCATTGAATGTTTTTATTAGGAAGCTTTATGAAGAGATTCTTGTAAAATGCTCATATAACCTCAGTTTTGATGGTGGCTGTAAACAGAAAAATGTTAGTGTCACTTTGAAAACCACCTTCTAGTTTTACTTTGACTCACTCTAGAAAGGTCTCGCTTAATCTCAAAGGAGTGGTCAGGATATTTTCGGCACAAAAGGTGCACATGAGTTACTTCTTTTTTGAAAAGCATGTTCTTTTATTGAAAAAAGAAGTAAAAACATTTTATGATAAAATTGAAGATTTACGCGGAAAATATTTCTGATAAAATAGAAGAGATACATGGAAAAACACCTTAAAATTGAAAATTTTCATGGAAAATTAAAGAGTAAAGTGGTAGACATAAAAAGCACTGCTAAATTAATTGAAAAAGGAAGTAGAAACACTTTATGATAGAACTGAAGGTTTATGTGGAAAATATTTCTGATAAAATTGTAGAAATATGTAGAGAAACATGTTAAAACTGAAGATTATCATGGACAATTTTGTATAGAGTTACATTGAGAAGCCACCTTCCAGACCAACCTGTGGAGTTGCTTCTGATGCCTCTCCTACCCCACAGTTCTCAGGTTAAACAATCCCCAAATGGCACAGAGCCCCACCTCCAGAGAGTTACAGATATGTAAGATTCTGAAAGATTCCTTTCCTCCAGGTGTTTTTGTTCGTTTGTTTGTTTTGAATGTGCTCTTTTGTTTCAATTTAATCCAAGGAAAACCTCTTTTCAGAATACTGACCTCTAACAGTCTTGATCCTACCAGCTGCCATCTATACTCACAAGAACTGGTTGAAACCATCTTTGTAGCATTCCTGCCTCTGAACTTGACGCTGGAGAGATCCACTTACTGTCTCTTGCCCTCAAAACACTGATCAGTGCTAAATTTTCAATATTTGCTTTATTTAAGGATGTATATTGCTTTTTTTGGACCCTGCCATATTCTATCTGGAATCAAAAATATCCACCCCCCCCACACACACCTTTTAGAGATTATGTGCACCGGAAAACAACAACCAACTTTCATACTGTTAATACATGGATGGTTATTCACCATAATGATGAGAGGACCTGAGGGGCCTCCCACAAGCATCCCCTTTCTCCACTCCCAGGATGTGAATAGGACATTTCCCATAATAAAAGTGGCTCTGCAGACATGACTCAGCGAAGTATCTTCAGTGAGGAAATGACCTTGCACTATTGCAGCCAGGCCCAGAAACGTAAATAGAGGATTGCACAAGAGGGAAGCTAAGAGAATTAAGGACAAAGTGTGATGGTGGTGGTGGTGGTGGTGGTGATGATGATTGAAAAAGACATAAAGAGACAAAGAGAAGCACAGAGAGACAGAGACAGACAGAGAGAAATAGAGATACACAGAGAAAATGAACGTTACAGTTTCAGCTTTGGAGATGGAGGTTGGAGCATGAGCCCAGAATGTGGGAAACCTCTGGAATCTTGGATAAGGAAAAATTTTTCCTCTAGAACTCTGAAGGTAGGGACACCATGGATCCATTTTAAGCTTTGCTTTCAGAATTGGAGGAAAGTATGCTTGCGGTAAGGGGAGTTCATATTTGGGGAATTATTACAGAATCCTTAGGAATGACTCTTTACAGGGAAGAGCCCATCGTACCAATATTTCTTGAAAATACTGGTATAATACAGCTCATAAGTACCAATATTTCTTGTAAGAAACACAAGTTAGTGCATATGTTAAATTGGTCCTGGGGAAACTGGGTGTGCACAGGGCCAGTGGATTCAGCAGGTGTGGTTGTGACAGCTCAAACAAGATCACCCCAATAGTATAGGGAATGATATTCTTTATCAGCAAGATGCGTCATATCATCAGTGAGATGCATAACATCATCATTGAGATGTATGACATCATCATTAAGATGCAAGACATCATCAGTGAGATATATAACATCATCATTGAGATGCATGGTATCATCAGTGAACTTCATGACATCATCAGTGAGATGTATGACATCATAAGTGAGATGCATGTTATCAAAGTGAGATGCGAGCTATCATCAGTGAATAGATGCATGGCATCATTAGTGAATATATACATGGTATCATCAGTGAACTGCATGACATCATCAGTGAGATGCATGCTATTCTACCACTGGCATGCGTGACACTCAATCAGTGTGGTGCATGACCCTATCAGGGTGTGGCTTCTCATCTGTCTCACTGTGGGCTTTTTCTCACCACTGGGTTCAGGAGAAGTTTCCAAGAGGCTTTCTTTGCATGAGGCCTTCTAGTAACTGCTTTTTACAGCACTTGTTACTATGATCAGTGAGAGAAATTCACCAAGAGACAAAAGAGGGTCACACCATATTCCCTCTTGTGAAGGACTTGGGTGATTATTGGGAATGACTGAGAAAAAAATTGTCTCTAGAGCAGGGCCGGTTATCTTTTAAAACTGACAGAAAGCCTTATAGCTATTTCATATTGCAATCAACAGACTCTCATTCTGCGGATGACTGCCTGGGACTTGGGTATCACTTATAAGAACTGGTGCTCAAGAACAAGAAGATTCTGGGCTGAGGACTGATGTGAGAACCTCTCTGGTGTGAGCATAGCACACTATATAACATGATGGGCGGGATAACACTTCTCTAGATGTGCTCATAAAATAATTAACTAATGCACTGTATTCATGGTATTAAAATTATCAAACTTAAAAAGATTTTTTTCTAAAATTAAAAGAGCACAAAGTTGTTTTGACCTTTTCTGTGTGACAGACTCTTCAAATAGCTAGGGGACAGTTTTGAACACATAATACACATAATAGCAAACATTATAGTAAAATTAATCTACTTTTCAAGCAAAATTGTAATTTGTAATGTTAGTGTATAAAATAATTTTTTCTCTCTTAAAGTAAGAATTTAAACTATGAAGACTTGAAAAAATCTCAAAATGTCTTTTTATGTGATCTTATTAAAAAAATGTAAAGATTCATATTTGTATAGCTATAGATCTTTGAAATACAATGCCTAATTTTAGAAATTTTTTTCAAATTAAGATTCCTTCTTAGTTCATTTCCTAAAACTAAAAAAACGTAAAAAACTAAAACATACAAACAAAACAGCAGCAGCAGCAGTAGCAACAACAACAACCTAAAACACTATGGCTGAACTGTTAAGAGTTGATTAACATCAGGAAAATGACAACGGAGAGCTGAGTTCATTAAAAACGTAGTATCCACTCTTTTCCATTAACCAATTTCCTTATTCACTTTATACTCTGATCTTAGCTCCCCAATCATACAGACCCTCCTCCCATGCACCAATTTCTGATAAGAGGAAGGTTCCCTCCCCTACCTCAGGTACCAGTTCACCCTGACACCCTAAATCACTGCAGGACTAGGCACATCCTCTCCCACTGAGGCCAGACAAGATGGCCCAGCCAAGAAAACAAGATGCACAGGCAGGCAACACAGTCAGGGACAGTCCAGGGGTTCCAGTTGTTGGGGGACCAACGTGAAGATGGAGCCACACATGGACAGGAAGCCTAGATCCTGCCATTGTATTCTCATTGGTTGGAGTTTCAGTCTCTGGGAGCCCCAAAGGTTCTATGTTAGTTGACTTTGTTGGTCTTTCTGTGGAGTCCCAATACCTTTAGGGTTCCTCTCCCTAACTTGTCCACAAGACTCCCCAAGGTCTCTTTAATGTTTGGCTGAGGGTTTCTGTATCTGTTTCAACATATTTTTTTAAAAATAAGTGAATCACTTGTTTATGCCAACCAAGTGTCCAAAATGATGGAACTAAAATAGACTACATTAGAGCACTCTCTTGTCAGCTTAACCAATAATTTCTTAAATGTTTGCAATGGGGAGTTTAATCCACTTATATTTAACATAATTATTGGCATGGAAGAAGCCACTCCTGCTGTTAACCATGTCCTGTTCTCAATCACAGTCCTTTGGTGCCTGTTTTCCTTTCTCATTAAAGATGTATGTTCATTGATGATGTTTATTTCATCAAGATGATCCTGAGGAAAACTCAGAGGAAAGACATATTTGCAATATTAAAACATAAGTAATCTAGGAGCTGGACAGATGGCTCCAGGAGTCTAATGACTTGAATTCCATCCTTGGTACCCACACTGCCCCACACTGTGGGAGGAGAGAATTAACTCCTTCATGTTTTCCTCTGACTCCCATACGCGCACCACGGCATGTATTGTTCTCCAACAAATGTAACAAAAAGTAAATAATTTAGAAGGATTTCCATTCTTGCCCTGATTTGTTTCTAAGTTGTAGCTTATAATGTACAGTTGGCACCTCTGTGGGTCCCACATTCACAGACTGAACTAATTTCAGATGAAATATGTGTTTGGAAAAAAATGTGTATATACTTAAGTTGTATAGACTTGTGTGCCATTATTTCCTAAGTAACGAAATGTAACAACTCTTCAAATGGAATTTACATTACATTATGTGTATTAAAATATGCATGAAAATGTGGATGGTTTTTCTGGTAAAACTATCAATGAGATCAATGAGAGCATTTGGTAGCTACCATGATTAAGTTCTTCATGGATACCAAGGGACAACGGCACCTAGAACATTGTGTGTGTGTGTGTGTGTGTGTTCTGTAGATAAACAGATGCATGAATAAAAGATTGACAACCTTTATTCCAAAGTGGATTACCAGAAAGACTTTGATGCGCCATGTTACAAAGCTTTGACTTTTGGACCAAATCAATCACAAGGACTCCCAGTAACCAAGAAGAGCACAGGAGCACCCTCCGTAGTGAAGGCAAAGAAATCCCATGGATCACCAGAAAGCCAGTCCAGGCCATGTGACTCCCTCACATTTATGGTGGTGAGAGAGAGGTGTGTTTTTAAGAAAAGATGGAAGGCATTGTCTACCCTTTTCTACTCCTGCAATGGTTGACGTGAGCCATCGCCGTGGCTAGCCTATTTTGTCCAGTTGGGGCAAATAGTAGTTGTTACTATGGATGAATTTTTTCCTACCTCTAATAGATCTTGAGATAATTATGTTGGTAACCCAAATGTATTCATCTGAAGGATTTTGGAGCAAATGTTTAGTTCCCCAAAGAAAGAATTCCATCTCCAAGCCATAAAGTAGAAATGTGTCTTGAGTTTTTGGTTTGACTCAGAGCCATAGTTCTTACCCAAATCTCCAACCAGTCTCAGACTTTCAACTTGCTGGCTTTTGCAGTTGAACATGTCAGTTTGATCAGATAAATGTCTACCCCTACATATACAAGTATGCTGTCTGTTCTGTTTCTCTGGAGAAGCCTGTAAGGTTGACTAACACATGCTGAAGGAAGGAACAGTAGTTAACAACCCTGCCTCATCCGTGCCTTTGCTATACGCTCTTCCAGGAATCTTCTGAAATCTATTGCTCAGTACAACTTCCCCTCTTCCCTTGCCTATCTGTCAGCAGATTCTTACTTGCCTTTCTTTGCCCTAGTCTTCTATGGAGAGTCTCCATGGAGAATGCCTGTGTCTGGCTGGCTCTACCATGGACCGAGACAAACAGGCTTCAACTATTTGGGGCACACCTACTCCAAGGTTTCCACAGAAGTGAGTGTGAAATCTAATCCGCCTTGTCTCACTTCTATTTATGCCTTTCTGTTTTCATCCAGGGCAGTGAGAGAGCTATTTAACAGGTGACTCTTATTCCACACAGTATGTGGGCACAGTGCATGTCAGATTGTTGACACAGCTGTTGAAAGTCAGCATGGGGTGGGGTGTCTCACCAGCACTGTCATGAGAGTGTGGTTCATTTAGGCTGGTGGTTCATTTAGGCTGGTGTCTGCTATTCTCATCACAGTGACTTCACTAAGTGACACTTCAGTTGAGGCTAAGTGTCATCCAGGTAGATGAGAACATATCAGCAAGAAAGCAAGGTGACCGGCAGAGGTGAGAATTCTGTTCTTGGATGCAGATAGGTGGACTGTGTGGGTAGCAATGGAGGCCTAATGACCATGTTCCTCTTATAAATCCACACAACTTGGATTTGCATTCTCACTGCTATTTAACCTGGATTTGGGAGTACAAGAACAAAGAACTGTTGGCCACAGAGACATGAAAGTTAAGTGTTCTCACTCATGTTAGTTGTACCATTTTTTGATGACTGTATTTACCTGGTCCTCATGTCACAGCCAACAAATGACCCACCGTAGTTTGGATATCTGAGAGTGTCTAAGTCACAGCTCTCTGTATGTCTCCCGCCAGCGGACTGCAGCTGATTCACAGCAGCAATTTGGAAATTGACTTCCAACCTCTCCTGGGAAGCTTTATTTATACAAGCTGCCTGAGACTGATGAAACTCCTTCCTGTAATCTGGGCTACTGCCCTAGAGCTTGCTTACATCAGAGGACTGATGGTCCTTAGGGACTCAGTGTCCTGGCCCCACGAGTGTCCTGTTACAAGTTGTGGACATTGGGGATTAACTGGGAAGTATAACTCAGAAACCACAGAGCTGTGGGTTTCCGCATGGTTATAGAGAGGCAGACAATGATTTTGGTATCAGTTTTACCATGCTGTTTTCATTTTCATTCCAGTGCTGGTAAGAAACAATGAAGCAGCTAAGAGAGGGCAGTAGTCCTGGTATTGTAATGTTCTTTGTATACATGTGTGCACCCCACCCACCACCATATACATGCATGCAATCCCCCCAGCCATACTCATATGTGCAAACCCCAACCATATACATGTGTGCACCCCCACCCACCACCATATACATGTATGCAATCCCCCAACCATACTCCTATGTGCAAACCCCAACCATATACATGTGTGCACCCCACCCACCACCATATACATGTATGCAATCCCCCCAGCCATACTCATATGTGCAAATGCCAACCATATACATGTGTTTAACCCCTAACCATATACATGTGTTCATCCCCCAACCACATTCATGTGTGCAACCCCCAACCATATACATGTGTGCATCCCCCCACCACCATATACTTGTGTGCATTCCCCTACCACCATATACACGTGTGCATGCCCACCACCACCATATATACATGTGAGCATGCCCCTCCTTCTACCACCACAAAGAAGACACTTAGGTTTATACCAAATTTCACAAATTACACTGTACTGGAAAGCTATGTGTAATTATTTAAATTACACATTATTAAAGCAGACTTGGATTGAATCGTTTGAACAGCTTCAGAGTAAGAAGGCTACCCATGCTGACAGTGAAGTCCAGTGAAGCCATAGCCCACGGCAACTCTCTCACCTCAGTCTGAATATGAGCATGATGGATTTTATAGCTGTCCAGAGACTCGCAATGGCATACACTATAGTACTTAGTGTTTTTAGTCCAGTTCTAAGAGCAAAACTGAAGACTTGTATAGTCTTGGCAATTGCTCTACCACTGAGTTACAACTTCACAACCCTCTGTGAAATCCAGACTTGAACCTCAAATTCCTCCGTTCTCCTTGGGCTTCTAACAAATTCTTCCTCATGAGGTCCAGACATGGAATTAATTTTCTGTCCTCCCCCAGACGGCTTTGCTCTAAGTGCCCAAGACTCCAGCACTCGTTCATCATGAGTGATGGCAAGCGCTTTGAAGTTTCAGGTTTCCTGTGATAGTGAGAAGTAGTATTATATGCTCATAAAACGTGAAAAATTGCTTCACTTTCGGAACATTATTTAAGGAAGTTTTTGTTTCTCTCTTCATCCCAGCGCAGAGAAGGGTTATAATAACCTGTCCAATATCTACTGGATTCTGCTGCCAGAAAGAGTAAACACCTTCCATTTTCCACTCACTTAACTCTCTTGAAATGCTGCTGCAGCTTGAGTGGCTATCATCCTCAAATTGCCCTTAGCCAAGGAGAAACCTGCCCAAATCAAACCCTATCAACCCCCAACTCCCTTCTCCCACCCGACACTACAGAAACCCTCAGTCCTGGTCCAAGCTCTGCCATGAGCAAAGGGACACATAAAGAAGTGTTTTAAAAGATGCATTTCTTAGTGATTACATCCAGTGTTTTAAAAAGTGACTCTCGTTGATGTAAATCCTACCCTGTCATCACCCTTGGCACTACTGGGCTCATGGGAATTGACATAAATTCCAGACACTGTAGCATGGGGAAAGTCAGAGTCATGAATGACACCCATTCTGAACATACTAACATGATGTTCCCTATATTTTTTTTTACATTTTCCCTTTTCCCACGGTTAATATTTTATTGCTTTTCTATGGAGTTCACTGAAATACTTATGTACAATTAAGCACCAACATACCAAGTCCAAGAATAAAAATAGGGCTGACCTTGAAGAGTTGGAAAGGCTTAGGCTACAGTGTTGGAAAGAATGACCCTACTGAGTGCAAAAGGAACACCCTCTAAAGTGCGAGAGAGACCCCATAGAGTGGGGGAGGGTCACCCCACAGGGCCAGCAAGGAGCACTCACAGAAGGGAAATGGTTTGTTCAAGTGTCTCATAAAGGAAGGGTGGTAGAGGGGCCGAACAGGAAAAAGGATGTCTCCTGCATAGATGAAGATTCCCAACGAAACATGGTACTTTGTGCAATGGACATATGCTAGGGAAAGACTCAGCCCAAGGCCTACTAGCTTGGCTTAGCAATCACACCTAAGAAGAGCAACATTCACCTCACTTCAAGCTTCTTGCACAACATCTTTGAGATTTATGTTCCTTGTATATGGAGTGGGATCAATCTAATGAAAGGAATTATACAGAACAGGTACAATTATTAAGTTTCATTGTCTGGAGGCTTGCTTTCATCAACACTGAAAACAATTTCATAGAAAATAAAATTCAGGTTTAAAAATAGCTATCTCAAGCTTTAAGGCTAGTAAAATGACTGTGTGCGAAACTGCAAGCGTATCACATCGTATCTTTACAATGATCAATGGCAACATATTTTACAGTTAATACTTGAAACTAGGTTTTCCTTTGGGCAAGAAAAAATAGCAATTCTAAATAATCTTTCCTGCAGATCTATTTATTTCTTACTCTTTCCCCATAGCATAAAAAACTCAGTGATTTTATAACTCTCACTGCTTAATGAGAAAGGGAAAGGAAATGCCCACAGCTATGATCACAGATTGATTCAAAACTCTTTGCCTTTTTCTGGTTGCATTGATCAGCTTTTATAGGTTATGATAAATGCTGGTATGTATTCTGCCAGGGGCCGTAACCTCACTTGGTTAAAATGACTTTTTTAAGGAGGTAGTGGCAGGGGGAAGCATTTACCAATGAAAACCTCATCTATCCTCTAGAAGAGGGTATCACTAAACACAGTGTCCTCTTTCCCCTGTATCCTGGCTGTATAAACAGCCTTTGAGAAGAAACTTTCTCAGTGGGCTTTGGACCAGAGCCCCAGGCCTTAGACTGAAAGCCTGCTACAGATCATCCATTCATGTAATTCACAATCCTGAATGTCAGATAAGATGCATGAGCCATCTCTCTGTGCAAACTTTATTTTGCCAAGTCACCAAGGAGTGGTAACTTAACCACTATGCAACACTGTGTCAGCGAATTGTCCTTCAGTATCTTCTTATGCAAACAATACTCCCTAGGCAACTGTCCTACAAACAGATGGTTCTGTTCCAGGAACCACAGGGTCTTGCTCAATTCCCCTTTATTAGGATGTGGGGAAAAGTATCTCTCCTCTGCTCCATTTTCCTTTTAAACTGGCCCTTATAAGATCCCACATAAGTGAATTATTTTTAGAGTCCTTTCCTTTCCACACCCATTATTTTATCAAGGACATCAGCAGTATTGGGGTGTACACAAGGGAGTTATATCTCTCCAGGGTTCAGGGGCCAAGAAAGTAATGGAGAATTCACAGAGGTTCCTAGTGGAAGATTCTATGCCCTGGGAGCGGTTTGTGTCGCTCAAATTTACTTTTTACTTAGTTGTGATTGTGGTGTATGCTTTATGGAATTATTATTTCAGAATTTCAGCTAATTAACCAACTTCATTAGCATTTAGTGCATATGAGCAATGATCACAAAATGATGGCTACTGTCAGTTACTCAGGGTCTCGCTGAGACAGCGGCTGTTGTAAGCATGTTACTTGTAAGTCATCACAGTCAGGAGAACGGAGAGAGTAAGAAGGTGTGCTTGTGTTTTCTGTGTCTGGGTTTATGTGTACATTTCTGACCAATAGTCTATCCGGTGTTTTGTTCTAAGTATAAGCAAAGCTGAATATTTACAACTAAAATAATAGCCACACTAGATAGTGGCACATACATGCCTTTAATCCCAGTACTCAGGAGGCAGAGGTAGATGGGTCTTTGTGAGGTCGAAGCCAGCCTGGTCTATGGGGTGAGTTCCATGACATCCAGAAAAATCCTCTCTTGAATAAAATAAAATAACACAGAATAAAATACCCTGCAATATGACATAATAGATGAACATTATAATCTCTGGGTTAGAGCAAAGGCCTTCAGAGGGAAGAACTAAAGTGAAAGGGGAAAGGAAACATCCAAGGCAGAACTTGTTTTCAGTTAAAAATATGAAGTAAAGGAAATCAGACATATCACCTTGCCTTGAAAATTCATGAGAAATTGAAAGTAGTTTTAGAAAAAGTAAACCCATGGGTGGTTGGTCAGGAAGGAAATACTCGCAATAGTTTGGAGGCCTCATTTTACACATAAGCAGACTGAACCTCTCAGCATTCTGACATTTCCTCCCTTCTCCTTCAGCAGGAAGAAGGACTGGAAGGGGGATCCACGTCTCTGTACTTCTAGACTGAAATATTTCAGGGAAGAAGGAGACAACATTAGGAAATACGAGCAATTGTCAAGGATGGTTCATCCACAGCAACTGAAGATGTTTAAATTCCTACAATTGCATAATTCACACAAAATAAGCATCCTCTATCTGGACTGAAACTGAGGTTTCACCACACACAGACAGAGGGAAAAGATCAGTGTACTTTAGTATCATTAGTGATACTAAACTCAATGTAAAAGTATTTCTTATTCTTATAAAAAAAAGTCTCTGGTCTCTTTGGTAACAAAATCTGAATTACCGCATGTGACCTTTTCAAATTTAGGAACTCATAGTTCCACTTTGATGAATATAAAAGTCTATTTTCTTCTTTAAAGCTATATGAGATTAAAGGATAGACATTTTGTGTGACTTAAACCAATTGAATAAATTATTTAGATATGCTTACATAGACTATTCATTTTTAAAGCAATAAAATAAATTATTTATATATACATACTTTGTAGTTAAAAATTTATATACAAACATATAATCAGGTCTACTAGATGAGTCACCCATCAGTTTTACAATTCCCAAGAAAACCATCGATTTAATAAATCAGACTTATCTTTCTCACTGTTTATTGCTATTTTAACACTAGTTAAAAATAATTTAGTCTCAGTCATTGTTTTAAAAGCTAACTTTCTTACAATGCTTATTTTATCCCCTACTTACCCTCTTTTTAAATTTGTATTGGTAATCTGTCTTACTGAAGTAAATCTTAAAATAATCCTATTTTGCTTAACTTGTATGGATATTGGATTTCCTAAATCCATATACACCCTGAAGTACTGGTCTTATCCTATACACAAATGTTGATTTGTCTTGGCATGTTCACATTAAAAGAGAACACTAGACTTCATTAGTGTTAGTACCCCTGCTCTCCCAGTTGCTAACATCTACTGTGGTTGAAAAAGATGCAAATCTGAGTTGTCTTATTGCAGTAGACTAGTTTCTCCCTCCCTTCTCCACCCTTGCAGCTTTTATGGTCTCCCTTACCTTAATATTGAAGAGTATTGTGTCTGCTGTAGGAATTTAGGTGCCTGTTGATTAAATGAAGATACAGGCTCTTCATCAGAGAGTCTTATCACTTATCCATAAGTTTTTTTCTAACACAGAGACAAGTCTCTAATGATTTTTAGTTCCCTCTTACTAGAAAGAGACATTGGCATTTAAGAGCTGTGAACTCAACTTCCTCCAGCCCCACCCCAATTCAACCACAGTGGTCCCATATCAACCATTAATCAGTAAAATGCCCCACAGACTTGTCTATGGTGTTCTGATACAGTCATATTCTCAACGGAGTTTCCTCCTCTCTGCTTTTACTTCTCCAGCTTGTATCCAGTTGAATAAAACTAACCAGAACAGCCTCTGCCCTGATATAACACACTGTATGCTTCTGTTATGGTTTAACCTCAGTAGTCAAGCTAATGAGACCTAGGAATGATCTGGGAGGTAGGACTTGGAGCACTACTGCTGGAAGTTATCTTATTAGTTTAAAGGAGATGGAAACATTTGCTTACTGTGGGTGGCATCATTCCCTAGGCTAAAATCCTGAACTGTTCAACTAATCTGATTATAGGCATTCATTGTTCCTTTTTTTCCCATAACCAACTGACAAAGTGACCAACTGCTTTTTAAAGTTCCCGTTGCCTTGATTTCTATACCATAAACTTTGAGACAAAATAAGCTCTTTCTTAAGTTGCTTTTGCCTAGGTATTGCCTTACATCAACAGAAAAGTAACAGAGACACCTAACATTATTTTGGCCATATAGAATTCAAATATAATACATTTGGTAGACATATATCATTTAGGTGATGATTATATATATCAGCTCCAAATGAGGTATTTGGTCATCTTTTATTTACATATTACAAAATTAGGGGTAAAAAGTTGGAGTAACTTTCCTACAGTTACTTGAGTGTCAAAGGTGCAAAAGGATTTAAACCTAAGCAATGTGGACACAATGCCAGGCTCATAACAATTACATAACATTACCTCTCAATCATAAGTCAGGGGACATCTGTTAGGGACACTGAATTATTAACTAGGGCAAGCTGTTAACAGGCTCAGCCTCCCTTGGTATTAACTGTGCCTTGAGAGGATTAATAGGCTGCTTCTATGTGGTATGAATCTGACTAGTCTCAGGGCATGAGCGCCAAACTATGCGAGCAGTTGTGACCATGACAAAGGGGAAACCACAGGCACAGCATTTAACTGTATAGATGACAAAACCCAGACCACATAGGTAGGAAAGGGGAGATTTAGGATTGGGATGGATAAAGGGAGGGCATAAATGGAAAACGTGATGGAAGAATGTGGCTCAGTCAAAGGTGGGATTTGGACAATTTGTGTCTATTGCATTAATGACCAGATGTCTACAGAAACAAAACAAAATATAGTACAGAATTACAGCTGATTTGAAAGCTGGTAATAAATTCAGATAGACTGACTAGAAACTTATGACCTAGGAAAGCTCACTAACACAGATATTGAGACAAAGCACCCCTGAGTGCGTCCTAATGTGATTGATGGGAGGGAACAGGAAGGATGACCTAAAGGGATTTGTACAAGAGCAGAAGCATCAAAACCTGAAATGCTGCCATTGATGCTCCAAGAATGTCTTTCTCACTCATAACGGCAAAGCGTGCAGGGAGCAGACACTGTGGTTGGGATGTAGTGTGTGAGAGCAGAACCGATTTTCAATAAACAAAGAAACAAACAATCTACTCCATCTACCAGAGCCCCAGAGACAAACTGTTACACATGCAGGATAAAACGTTTTCCTTTGGTCAGTGTATTTAGATACTAGTTGAGCATAGACATTAAAAAGTGTTACACAAGCTCTCTCTCTCTCTCTCTCTCTCTCTCTCTCTCTCTCTCTCTCTCTCTCTCTCTCTCTCCCCTCCCCCTCCTCCCCCTCCCCCGTCTCTCTCTCCCCCCTCTTTTCCAAGAAGGAAAGAGGAAGCAAGAAGGAGAATATTATTTGTCAGACAGCTCAGAAAGAAAGTATCTTTCTCACTTTATTAAAAGAAAACCATAAACATGCATTACTAGGATCACTGAGATAAAAGATGATTACATTGTCAAAAGTTGGCAAGTATATTCGAGGACTTAGCAAATCCACAGCCAGTCATGCCAGAAACAGCTTTGTTGTTGTAGAGCTGCTGGCCAGTGATCCTGTAGACCCCCAAACATTACAGGCTAATGCCAGTGTTACTGGTTATGTTCCAGAATTTGAAACTTAAGAGACACCATGCATTTGAGTCTTAGAACATGGAAATATTAAGTTGTTCTTAGTACTGCCTCGGAAATATCATTACTACAGGGTAGTTTTCCCAGAGCTAGAAAGTTCTTTGCATGCTGTCAGAGAAAAGTAACCAGTCACAAACCCTGTGAGCTTTGATGATGTCTGACCTAGAAAGATGTGTCTACTGGTCCAATAGTGGCATAAAAATCATGGGAATAACCAACTATTCTCTGATTGGGTCCAGTCTCTGTCTTTAGGATGACTGACCAACCAATCTCTGATTGTGTTCCATCCCAGTCCACATGAGGACTGATGCCTGGAATCCCTTTTGGTCTAAGAACCCATAGCTAGGTTTGTCATAGGCTCTAGGGGAGAATCTGCTATCATTATTGTGCCTAATGGATAGAATATTAAACTGACTTCTAATGATTTATTTCTGCACTTGCAGATTAAGACATTGTTCAACCCTTCTTGGAGAAGCTCCTCTTTCCAGTAGATGATGATCAGCACAGAGATCTACAACTAGACAAGAAGGATGGGAGGCTGCAGAATGCTCAGGGCTAAATGTAACAATGTCATCAAATCTTCTCCTTGTGAGTCTAATTGCAGAAGAGGGGGTAGAAGGACTAGCAGAGCCAGGTGTGATAAATGAACATAACGTGGCAGTGACCTTTGGATACAGTAGAGAAGTCTCACATGTGAACTCACAGCAGTTATGACAGCATGAACAAGCACCATGGGAGTTCACACTTGACCAAATCCCAGCACAGATAGAGGAGGCGAACATGCAGTCCTACCCCCCACTGAGGAGCTATTAGCAGTTGATATCTCAATCTATTTTAAGAGTGTTGCCAACAGTAGGTTGGCCACACCCTAGTGGAAGTCCCCATACCCAAGAATATATGAGCAGCACAAATTGGACTTGAGAGTTGTAAAAGGGAAAACCCTGATCCATGCCCATGTAGGATACTCTGAATGAATAAAGCAGGTCTCAAAGTAGACTAACACTGATATTTGAAAGGGATTGGTTTGCCCAGCAGTGGTGGCACACGCCTGTAATCCCAGCACTTGGGAGGCAGAGACAGGCACATTTCTGAGTTTGAGGCCAGCCTGGTCTACAGAGTGAGTTCCAGGACAGCCAGGGCTATACGGAGAAAACCTGTCTCGGGGGCGGGGGGGGGGGATAAACTTATTGGTTTATGTATATGATGACTTGTTCAAGTTGGAATTTCTTAACCTCATGAAGGTTCAGAAGCCATGCAATCACCCTGTTTTTCAGTTTTAGCAGATTATGAGTTAAAGAATGCTCAATATTGAGTTATATGCTAGAGGGTTTTGCTCAACTGTAGGCAAATACAAACTATTCTGAGAGAGTATTTACACAGCCAGATGTGTTGGCATACCTTTTAAATCTCAACCTATGATAATATAATGACTTACTTGTTTTTTTTTAAAACTGGGATTTGATCTTACACCTAGAGCTTGCTAGACAATAACTTTATTGATGATCTAGAAACCAAATCAATGGTAGCTAATTTTGATTGTCATCTTGATGAGATATAAAATCACCTAGGAGAAACACTTCTGGGTATTCCCATGGGGGAGTGGCTGAGAGAGGATGACCTATTTTCAGAGAAAGAGATGCTTATTAGCTGGGAGCCCGGATGCAAACAAAGGTCCAAGGGAAAAGCTGGAATTCATGCTTGCTTCACTTCCTCTGCTGCTGTTGCTGCTGCTGCTGCTGCTGCTGCTGCTGGGGCCAGACTCATTTCTTCTGTGGACTGAAGGCCAGTGTCTCCTTAGGAATCTTCTAGGCCTTGGTACCATCTGGAGATCATGCTATCCAGCTTTGTGGATGGAGTAACTGCCAGGCTCACAGCCTCTCCAGGGTGCAGAACACCTTGTTGGACTATTTGTATATATAATTATGTATACATACATATAGTTGAGGTTTGGAAATTAAAAGTAAGATGTGACTCCTGGGACCTCTTAAATTAGCAGAGCACTCACCAACAATGGAAAACAGAATAGATTAGCATCTAGTCCCATGATCACCTATGCTATTTTTTATATTAGGGTTTTTCTGCTTTATTTCTCCGTTTTGTTCAGCTTCAGTTTTAGCATTAGACAGATATGTCTAGAGTCTGAGAATGTTGGGGCAGATCAAATGGCTGGCTTGGTTCCACATGACACAGAATCTGCTTTGCCTTGGCCCCTGTTAGATGCTTGGCTCTTCACTGGGACACCTGTAATTGTCGATGGCTTCAGAGATGAATGGGTTTCAGGGGAGTCTGCTGAGGGACAGAGCAATGGTTGCAGGATACGAGCCAACGATGAGCTGACAGGGTCCACATTCCTTATCTTTCTGTCCATGTCACCCAAAATAAGGAAAAAATATCTGCCAAGTTCAAAACATTTTATGACCTATGAGAAAAATATATTTTCCAAGCCCATCATTAGCTAAGGGATTCATTGGCCATGATATCCTCAAACAATATAGCCCATCATGCCCTCTTTCATGATAGGTAATGATAGATAACAAGAAATGGAATTACCAAACTCAGATCATACAGAAAACAGCTGAACTACTATGAAATTTGAATATTTCTCTTTTTATGCATAATAATATTCTTGATCTGGCCTGTTTGATGCTGCAATCTGATAATGGATTCCTTCCCGGTCAAATCAAATAAAATGTGAGGTCGCATAAAGTAAGGCAGTAGCTGTAAATGCTTATGATATGCAGTCCTGAAGTGAAAATTTTCCTTGAAGACATAAAACACATAAAACCTCAAGCTTGAATTAAAGATAAGTTTAATTTTCTCCCATCACTCATCTGCAATGTTGAGAGGTTCATCGATCCTCTCTGGGGTGGAATTTCTACATTCAGCACCCATCATATAAGCTGATGAAGGATTAATCATTAATGAAAGGCTTTCCCCTGTTTTTCAACAAAGCCTTCAAGTTTTAGTCATTATTATTATTTTTCAGGACAAACATTCCCAAGAACGCATCTTGTCACGGGGCTTATGTTTTCAGTCTTCCATGACCTTCTGTTCTCTTTAATGGTGAGATCACATTGCCTTGTGTCTTGAAAGACCCACTGTGCCAGCAGTTCCTATGTATAAAGCCAGGCCTTGCTTTAGTACTGAAGTTCACCAGCAAAGATATGAAATAGGTCAAGGATTGTATTCATCAAGACAAACATCTCAGTTTAAAGCTTCATCCTTGTGCGGACTACGATCATGACTGTATCCATGAGCCAAGGGTTTCAAAAAAAGATGGATTAAAAACAAGCAATTCATGAAATTCTTAGGCAAATGGTCGGAACTGAAAAATATGATCCTAAGTGAGGTAACCCACTCACAAAAGAACACTCATGGAATGCAGTCACTGATAAGTGGATATTAGCCCAGAAGCTCTGAATACCCAAGACACAATTCACATATCAAATTATTCCTAAAAAGAAGGAAGCCTTTCCAGGGCCCTGGTCCTGGAAAGGCTTGATGCAGCAATGTAGGGGATTTCCAGGATAGAGAAGTGGGAGGGGGCTGATTGGGGAATGGGCAGAGGGAAGAGAGCTTATGGGACTTATGGGGGGGGGGGACCGGGAAAGGGGAAATCATTTGGAATATAAACAAAGCATATAGAAAATAAATAAAAAATAACAAAAAGTATTGGAGAGATCAGGAATTCAAGGCCCATACTTAAATATCATAAAAGCAATATACAGCAAACCAATAGCCAATATCAAATTAAATGGAGAGATTAAAAAAAAAGATGGAATGTGTGCTTTTTTTTTTTCAGAAGATTTACCTAGCAGGCTGGTATGACTTCAAGATTCTAGTCTGTCTTTGATATACAAATTATATAACTTATAATACATGAATAAGTTCTGAGCCCACACTACCTTCTGGGAAGAGGCAGGCTGCTTCCATAACAGACTACACAAACTCAAGTTCATGGACATCGGTCAGACAAAATGTGGCTAGAGACTAGTAGGGAAAGTACTCGGGTCTGGAGCACAGGGACATTCTAACACTGCGACCCACCTTTGTTTACTGTTTGAACATTTAAATTACCAAGTATCACTCTTATGACTGATGACTAGGTGAGCTTCACTATAGGAAAGTGTCTGATAGTTGTGGCTGGGCTTCTTCAGCATAGTCACGAGGATCTGAATATCCAATGATAGGAGTCAAAAGAGAGAAGCAGAAATGTATGATGGTTTCCCAAGATGGTGTTAGTATGTTGGGAGCCACAAGGAGCAGAGAGTGTGAAATCGTAGCCTTTGTCACCTAGGAACTTGTGTTTTAACTATAGGATGCTGATCTGCTAAAACCAGTTGTTGTTGTTGTTTTTGAGTCAGGGTCACCTGCAGATCTAGAACTCACTATGTAGACCAGGATGGCTACCTCTGCGTCCCAAGTGCTGGGATTGAAGGTATGTCCCCCAAGCCTGGCTTAAATGGCTTTTTCAACACTGCCTTTGTGATGTAACCTCACTGGCTTCAAAAGCAAAGTTTTAAACTTCTCTGAGGCTGGAGTTTTTGTCTTAACCACTTCTCTTTATTTCCCTTACACTCTTGTGAATGCTTTGCTTTTCTTCATAGCTTTTATGTTATTTATCTTAAAATTACTTTTTAATTGTTTTACCTGGCCTAAAACCTTTGTTAGCTAATGGCATAGTAGATCTAACGTATAGAAAATATTTCACAGCAGTGTGAAATAATATAGGAATAAAATGATCAGTATTACTCCCTATCCATTCCATAAAATCAATGATTCTGAATAAAAGAAAAAAAAGTGATAAGACACACCATAGTGCATCAGAAAATGTATGAAACACACTGGGAATAGACAATGCATAATTTAAACAGTATTGTCAAAAATGATATGCACTACAATAGTAAACACAACACTGATTTCTATGAGGTGCAGAGAACCCTTTAGCAAACACTACTCTGCATCCTTTGGTCTTCAGTGCTACATAGAAAAAAGGAGCTGCTGCCTTTACGAGACAAGCTGTCTGTGGCTCACAGATGTGTTATCACGCCATCTCTCGTTCCTTGTTGTATATGCCCCAGATCCATATCAGGGAAGGTAAGAGGGAGGGAGGGAAGGGGGGGAGGCTCCACACTCACTGAGTGGCCTTCCAAATCTCCCATTTTTTCCTATAAAACCTCAGCTAGTTTATCGTCTTTTTATGTCTTACATGATTGGTCCAGGCTCAGGAAGAGCCTAGTTTGTGCTGACTGGGGGTCACTGCTGACTGTTCTTTCCACCATGACTCCTTTACCCTTTGACTTACTGGACTGATATCCCTACACGCCTTATTATCTTGGCTTCCATTGAAAATCACAATCTGGATTTTCATTCATATAGTCACTCTGTAGAATCATATGGTGCTCTTATTTTAAAAGTAAGCGTTCCCTTCCTGTTTTAGAAGCAGGGCTGGTTCACCTTGGACAGAGTTTCTCCTTTCCTAGAGGGGATTACTGCAGATTTCTGTGTGGATGGTCCTGTTGGTGCCCATCTCTCCCGCTTCCCCATGGATACTCTGCATATTATTCAATGACCCTTTAGCCTATATGTACTTTGTAGATGTATGGCCCCGACTCTCTCTAGTGGCCAGACTCCAAGTCTCTTTAAGTAAATCTTGGATAGCTCCCAGATACAGCGAGGCTATGTCTCACAACACTCACATTCCTTCCTTCTCCTGAACTCCACTCCTGGGCGAGATCCTCTCTGCTATGACGAAACACTGTGCTGCTATTTCCCATGTTCTGTCATTAGATCATCCCTGCCCTCCAGGTCAGATTTCTCCTACAGCCACCATCTTGTATGGATGAGTGGGACCAACAATGAAGGAGGACCGAACTGGTACTGACTCAGTGAGCATGCCCTAGAAAGAAGGGGAGGGTCTGTGACCAAGGCAACTTTCACAATGTTGAGTAAGCCTCTTATTAGTGGTTTCCACAATGTACAGTGAGCCCGTGATGATAAATCCAAAATGCCCCCTTTCCTGGTAAAAAAAATATTATACTTATGATTAATACTCAGCAAAAAGGAAAATAAAAACAAAAACATGATGGTGGTTACAGAATCCTTTAAGATGTTTCTCCTGTAAGTGATGGACATCAGAGGAGTGGATGGTAAAACCAGAATGGCCAAGTTTTGAATTGGTGTCTAAATATTAATTATTTAAAAATTCCTATCTATTGGCTTTTACTTGCACCAACTTGGATCTTCCCACCTGATTATACCTTTCCAGTTACACATTTCTGAGGATGTCAGGATGCCCCATCATAAAGAATGAAAAGCCATCTCCCTGAAGCACTGGAGGTTTCCAGGGCGTCAGCAACAGCAAAGCCAGTGTTGTTCTTAGGACACCATTCTGGGCTCCCGCGTCTTTCAGATATTACCAACAGTGTTAGCTTGTCACAACCTGGAGTATGCAATTGATTTCCAGATGCTACTGTCATTAGACTGGCATGTTCTGACTGGCAGAAGGTGTTGCTGAAGTTTCTCACACAGAGGAAACTTCTGGAGTTTTAATTCTCCCTTAGACTTTTGACTGTCATGGTAGAAAGATATTTGCATACACTTGATCATTTAGACAATCTCTTGTTTTATTTTATTTTTTTTAGGGGAACATCAATCTCTTTAAGGAATGAACATATGCTTGCTAATGCTCTCTGTGAACTTCTAGAATCTTCTGCGATTCTGTTCTTAGACAAGACAAGGTGATGATTTTTGCTATCCTTTCTCCATTTTCCTCAATCTTTCACTGCTGTTTATTTATTTATTTATTTATTTATTTATTTATTTATTTATTTTTTGTTCTTCGTAGATGCTCACAGTACAACCTTTATTGCCATTTCTAAAAATGGGTAGTGTCTCATTTTGTTTGACTAAAGCACTTGTTTTGAAGATTGTTGACTAATTGCTTCCTGAGTTGACTTCATTTCTCATCTGAAAGCATCCACATGGGTACCATTTTGGTACAGTTTTCCTGAAGTTTCTCCATGTGTCAATATCATCCCAGTTTCCTGAGACTACACCATGCACTGGAGTAGAAGTGGCTCAAACCATCCTTGCATTTTATTCCGATGGTTTGGGATGGCAGACAAAGTAAAGAGAGCTCTGCCTGGAGATCTCTAATTGTTTTTTCCCAACCGTGAAACAAAGTATCTGTTGCCACCCTCACTGCTTTATATTCTAGTAAAGAGTGTTGTATAAACAGAAATGGCTAGCTCCTGCATAGCTGTGGCCTCTCTGGAGGGAAACAGTCCAAAGAGAAAGGTGTACTGTGATCATTTCTCAAGAGGAAACAGTAGCACAAAGACTACAAACCAGAAGCTCCTCTGATTAGGAAGGAGAGCTATGGTGGCCCGTGAGTAGAGCAGTAAGGACTCAGGAAGCAGTTCATCCAGTGCACATGGAGCAGAGTACAAATACTGGTTTCTCCTCCAGAGCTGATGGCCTAGGCATTTGTGAGTTCTTGGACCCTCTAATAGCATGAGGCATGAGTTCTGTGTTGTACAGCAGATTTTTAAAATCCAACCAATAAGCAGTTGGTCATTCCCCAAACTATTGCTCCAATGAGAGAAGCATCTGTTTGCAGGAGACAGAGATCAACACAACCACAGAACTGCTCATAGCAGAGAGTAAGAGACTGTGGGGTGCTCATCCCTCCCTGAGGTCAAGGCAGAAGAGAGCAGGCAAAGCAAGTGTAAGAGTCAGAGGTTGGGGAGGACTTCTGCAAAAGTGTTTTCTCGATATGTCCGGGCCATGGCACAGATGAACTCACAGAGCTCTGGCTATGCACAAGATGGAGGAAGCCAAAATCCCAGCAGGGGTCGGAGAGGAACTCACTAATTCTCAACACTAACTGAGGAGCTATTAGGAACTGATAGCTTTCTGGGGTAGAGACCATCACATCTCTGCAAATGTGACCTCCTGCTAGGCCACCTCTGCTCCCTAGATGGCCCTGCAGTCAAGTGCATACAGACAGAATTAAATGGACTCCGTGGGCTTAGAAACAGAATAAATGCAGTTGGTAGGGAATCCTGGTGGAAGATGATGGGAGGAATCTGAGGGGCGTGAGATGTGAATTGATCAAAAGACATACTCATGTATCAAATTCTCAAGCAATAAACAAATGAAACATTGTGACAGAAAGAATAGATGTCAATGTCCTTGTCAGGGAGGAGACACCAAAGACAACAGTGGACACTCACTAAAGCAGGCACAGCACAAGCAGTCGCCAGGAACAGGGAGCCTTTAGTTACTAACTTCTGAGGATGCAGGAGTTGAGCATAGCAGGCGTATCTGAGCCAAACTATAAACACGGAACAAGCTGACTCGGCTGCTCATGTTCTGCTGTCTCTGTTGGGTGCACCATATGATCAAGTTTCTGAAACCGATTTTGTAAGGAAATTTGCTACTTCAGTCCTCCAGAAGCTGCAGTGGGGGCGGAGGGGGACTCACCAGCACCAACTCTTCCTGTTTGCTTGGCTTTGTGAGGGGGCGACCACTATCGAGACGCCTTGTCGTCTAACTGCCAATGCTGAGAAAGAGCCTTAGGGGGAACAATGATCCTTCCCATCAGTGTATTCTTCCCCTTTCTGCACAGTCCAGTCTGCTGATAAAAAGCAAACTTGACTATGGAGAGATGGGTCTTATTTTATGTGCATGGGCATTTTGTTTCCATGTATGTGTTTGTGTTACATGTGTGCTCTGCCATGGAGACTGAAAGAAGGTGTTGGATCCCTGAAACTGGAGTTATCTGTGGTTGTGAACTTCTATAGGGGTGCTGGGAATTGGATCCTGGTCCTCTGCTTTTAAGCAACCACAGAAACAGAATTTCTTGGTTAATTTATTTTTTGTCTTGACAAAGCACCAAGCCTGTGCTGTTTAAATGAACACACAATGCAAGGATAGATGGATAGATTCCATTGCACGGCGCCCTTCATCAATGCTTACATAAACACTGGCCAGGGTGGGCCACTTACTGTTGATACCCAGTGCTATTTTACAGCAGTGTAAGGACAGAGCCACTTCCGGGCAGCGTTAAGGGCATTCTGGTTACTCTGAGTATAATTTAATGCTCACAAGTGATCAGTTATAACTTTAATCTACAACTCCTCATGACAAGGAGCCTCTTCTGTTAACACACTTCCAGGGATTGCTCCAGGACACCCAGGCCGAGCCAGCACAAGAGACAGAGGCCCTAGAAACCATATTTACAAATAGTGAGAACTTTTGTCACTTAACTTGGACAGCTTCTAAATTTGCAGGGAAAGGGTGTAAGTTGTGTGGGGAGTTGTTGTGGGAACAAACAGAAAAGTGGTCACATTCCACAAAAATAACACCGTTCAAATCCATGGGATGTATTACTTTACATATCAAATGAGAACTTTTCTGTTTGCTTTTGAAGCAGGGTCTCATGTGCTTCAGGCTGGCCTACAACTATGTAGCTGAATGTGACCTTGAACCCTAGATTTCCCTGCTTCCTCATCCCAAGTGCCGGGGTGACAGGTGTGTGCCAGTACACTCGGTTTTGTGCAATGACAGAGCTCACACCAAAGGTTTAATATCAACAGAGCTACACTGCCAGCAACTGGGCATATTTTTAGGTGTTGTTAAGTTCAGGAGAAGTATGTTTGGTTATCTAGGTGAAGCCAATGTCATTGGAGTGGATATCCGAAGGAGAGACAGTAGGTCCAAAGTCATAGCAGGAAACTGGGACAGAGGAACCAGAAAGTGGGGACATGGAGTCTATTCTGTTGCCTTTGGGGAGGAAGGCAGGGGCTAAAAGTTAATGGTTGTCTAAAGCTTCTAGAAGGTTAGAGAGGTGAGACAAAGTTTCCTTTTGGTCTGGAGAAGGGAGGTCAGTGGGTTTGGATTTCTAAGGTCTAGAACCAGGAGCTCATAAAGTTGTTTTGTATTCAGCTGTCAAGAATGCCACTTGTTACACCAGTGGGAACCTGATACAATGTTGTATCTAAAGCTAAGCACACTTAGGCTTCTTTCCTGTCTTGAAAGGTACCAAAATTTAGAGTCTACATCAAGAGCAGCTTTAGCATAGGCTGTTTAATGACTCGCACAATGCATTCTTAGTCTCTGTGGTCTGTCTATGTACAGATGAGTGTACTTGCTGTTTACCAGTCAGGGTTGCACTGAAGCTGTCTGCTTATTTCCTTGAACTTTAAAGGAGGAAAGAAAGTCTGAATACAAAGGCAGACATTCTACTGACTATTCTACTGACCTCCCAACAGGGCTCTGAATCCAGACATATCAGTGCCTATTGGCTAATGTTTCTTACTGGATGTGTGTGTGTACTATCTGTAGAAACCACTCTAAAAAAATCATGGGTAAACACTTGCAATGTCTTTAAAATAATGACAAGATATGAACTAATGAGGATTTATTTTCTCTCCTTTCTAGCCCCCCCCTCTCCTTATTACTTGTTTTCTGAGCAGGGTCTCACTCTCTACCCCAGCCTCTCCTGGAACTTGCTGTCCTTGACCTTACAGCAAACCTTTTGCTTCACCTTCCAAACTGTTGGTATTACAGGGATGAGTTCCTATGCCCAGCAGGCTTATCTCTTTACTCTGGTAAAGAAATCAGCGTTTACTTTCACAGTGGCCACATCAATTTCAATTGCTATAGCAGTTAAGAGAAAGGGTTCTTGTTTTGCTCTGTAGCCAGCTCTCAACAATGCCTGAGAGTCAATTACATACTCCAGAGAGACGCTGTTCCCAGGTCTGACAGAGAAGCATCTGTTAAGCATGAGATGCTTGACTGTGACTGTAAAAGCTGACACAGCAGGTAACTGCCAAAATACAGAGGTGAACTTTGTAGCACATGAAGGCAGTCTTGCCTGCCTCTAAAGCTCTAATGCCTTGCCTGAATTCCTACATAAGAAAAAATAATGGCGGTTGTTGTTTTTACATGAGAGCACATTTAAGGCAAAAACAAAAACAAACAAAAAACAACAACAAAACCAAAAAAACCCCCAAAAACCTAAAACAACAAAAAATAGACAAAACCCTGAAAACAACAACAAAACCCCCATCTCCAAAAATACTCCCATCAAAAACTTTTATTTCCTTTTCCCTCAAGAATTTATAGTACCAATAGATGCTTTATTCATGTATTAATAGTAATGTCTTGAAAGACTTCTCATTTCCATCTAGGGAAAGAATCACAGAACTTTAACCAAATGCTCCCAGAATTGGGTGATTCTTTATACATGTCCTGGGACCAACAGCTATTTATAGATCTCTTGAAGAGGGTTGTCTACTGGGGACCTACTCTCTGCTTTCCTCTCTTAGTCATGAGGAGATGAATTCGTGAAGCTAATCAAGATTACAGTCTCTCAGTCTTGTGGGAGTATCTGGTCAGGCTGAGGCATCTGTCATGTGACATTAGGTTGCAGTATTTATTGTCTAAGTAATGATGGTAAAAATAATTTCCTAGCTAGACAGCATGATTCTTCCTGGATCAAAGACTTCCAAGGATATTACTACATACTATAGTGACTGTGTAAATCACTGGAACCTGATGACAGCAAATGATATGCACAGCCCAAGGAAGTAAACATGGAACCAAAGACCTCAGTTTGGATTTTGGCACCATGTGGGTCTTGGGGGTCTCTGGGATTAACCCTTGGGCACTCTCTCACTCTCTGTGTCTCTGTCTCTGTCTCTCTGTGTGTATGTTTGCATGTGTGTGCATGAATATTGAGATTCTTGTATGTGAATGCAGTCATTACATGTGAACCACAGCAAAGAGTGGAGAGAAGAGGACAACCCAGGTACCAGAGGCTGGAATAGGGTGTGTCTCCTGCTTTTAGCTGTTTGAGCCAGGCTGTCACCTGTGAGCACTCAGGATTTCTCCTCTCTCTGCTTCCCGTCTTCCTATATGAGCACTGAGAGCAAAGATTCTTGTTCTGTCTGTCCTGTGTCTTTAGAAATTCATACTCAGGTCCTCATGTCTGAATGACAAGTGTTTTTATCCACTGAGCCATCTCCTCAGCTCTATTTTAAGCAGATTGAATTCTATTTTAAGCAAAATGATTTCTTTGTCTTATTTAATAATCTATTCTGAAAAACCCCATGTATTCTCATTCTAGAAAAACATTTTCTGAATTCCTAGCAGGAAAAGCATATTCCAGGAATCAGTCGGTCTCTGGAGATGGACTACCAGCTTTTCAGACCATTAACAATTGATGGACCAAACTCTATTTTATTAAACATCTTTAACAGATGTTTCTGCTCCCTACATCTTTCCTCTTGATTCTAGAAAGGATCTCTGCCTTCTCTTATGAAATTACTAGCGAATCCATTCCCTTCTGCTACCTCCCAAGAGGGTCAGATAGTCTCTGGCCCCAGGGAACCCATGACCCAGGAGCTGGGTGTGGTGGCTGTGATCGCATAGACTGCCAGAGCATTTGGGCTCCTTGGCTCAGAGAGACAAGAATGCTATGTTCTTCCCAAGCTCTGGGCCATGCCAAGGAAATATGATGTGTCGATGATGTCAGTAGCCTGAATCACTGCTTTTGTCAAAGCTGTGACTATAAACATTAGGTTCTGTAATATGCTTACTTGGAATTCAGCTTCCTGTAGCTTTAGTGCTATTTTGAAATAGAGTCTAGAGGTGATGAGAAATAAAGTTAACTGTTTCTATCTAGACCAACCTGATGAATCTCCAGCCTCTGATGTTCTAATTATGGGTTTATGTATGTTTGGGGCAGGGTATGTCAACATGAAGTGCTTACCCATGGAGGACTGAAGAAGGCATCAGAGCCATCAAGATGGAGTAGGTAGTTGTGAGCTGCCCTACATAGGCTGGGAACTGAATTTAGGTCTTTGTAAGAGCAGCAAGTGCTCTTAACACCCAAGCCATCTTGCTATATTTTCTTTTCTAGAAAAACTGTCTATTCTAAAGCATTAGAATTTTAGACTAGGCAGTTAGTTGTATACATGACCGCTGGACATACAGGGATACTGTGGTGACAGTTCTTCTCAGACCTCTCAGATATATCTATTAGCTCTGCAGTTATTGCAATGACATAACCACTACTGTATTGTGACACTCAGGCATACAACAATGGACTTGTTAATTCTTCAAGCTGATAGGGGTGATTAAACCATAAGGGGTCCAATCTTGACCTCCTAACTGCATGGGTGGTGCTAAATTATGTAAGAGACATAAAACTGAATCTCATAGTTCTCCAGTGAGGCTCCTTTCAGGACCCGAACAGCATTCTGGGTAAGCTTCTCAGTGATGTAGATGCTTTTGTGTCACCACTTTCCTGAAAAGAACACCAATAAATTCACCCATTCATGAATCTGAAATTGGATGGAATTAGTTCCTTGGTTTATTCACGATCTGCCTGTATGAATACATGTTTTTGTTTATTTGTTTGTTTTGTTTTTTGTTTTGTTCTCCCTAGAAAACCTCAAAACAGAACACCATGTTATAAATGGAACCAACTGTGAATGAGAAGGGATGTCTACAGACATCGTGGAATCTTCTAGAACCCAGAAATTAAGCATGACCAGGCACAAGCATATAAAGAGAAACTGACTACCTACTTAAGTAAACAATTGCCTATGGGTTTGATATGTCTAGTAGATAGTTAAGTTAGCTATTAGCAGGCTTGAAGGTTGTTGGGAATGGGCCCCCTTCTTCATAATCATCAGCTTGTAGAACCAGGAACAGAAACAGCAGGACTGATTACTGAAGAAAGAAAGACTGACGGGGAAGAGGGTAGGAAGCAAGGAAGGACAGAATAAACAAACAAGGAAAGAAGGAAAGGCAGAGGGGACCTGAATTCTATTCTGGCTCTGAGAGGAAACACGATATTCTGAATTTCCCAGAAGCCTGTAAAATTTACTTGCTAGGTGGATGCTTTCTGGTAAGGGAAAAGAGCATTTCATTGTTCCTCCCATAACACTCAATCTAGATGAGCTGTCATTCACCTACACAGGAAAATACTGATCAGCAATGGTTGCCAGTTGTAGAGATGTTAGAGGTGACGGTGCTAAGCCCCCCCCAATGGAGGTCAGCACGCTGCTCTCCTCTCTGTGTGGACAGTCACACCGGAAGACTGCTCTGCTCTGCAATGGTCGCTTCAGCCACTGGACACTCTCACTCCTTGAGAGGTCTCCAGTTTACTCTGTCATAAACCCTGTCTTTGTATGCTATGACATATTTCATCTGAATTCTCTCAATAAAGACAAGCATTCTGGAGCTGAAGGATTTCATCATGGTATAATAACCAGGATTGATACATACAAAGGATTATGTATACATATATACCATGGATTATACATACATATATAACCAAGGATTGATATATACATAGACAAGTGGATTTAACATTCGTTGAATGGGAAGTAAAATATATTTAAAATTTTCCACAAGATTTGCCAATAGTAGCAGTGAGAACCTGATGTTCTCACCTAGACACTCAGACACCTAGAGCCAGGCCCAGCAAAAATGCCGTTCAACAAATATTTGCTAAATGGAGATGATGAAACATTTTGAAAAAAAAAAAACCTGATTATTTTTCTCAAATCAATACACAAAGAGAAACCCAGTGCCAACACTTAAGTGATAATTTTCCCTCCCACCACCACAGTATTTGGACTCTGGTCCATAGATAACATGATAGACAGACAGTGCCTTTAAACTCCAAGTGCTAAATAAACCCATCCTTCCTTAAGTTGCCTATGTTATTTTTTTCCCCTCACAATAATGAGAGAAACCACGAACACAGCGCCACGACCTAAGATAAGGAATGTCCATTGCAAGCCCGTGGGTGGGTTTTCTTCCTCCAGTGTGCTTGTTCTATGCATTTTTGCACACTCTGTAGGGCACCGTGTGCTTTGCCTGCACACACCTCTCAATGCCTCTATCAGTTATGCTTTGTATTGTTTCCATACAGTGAGTGTAATTCCATATGTACATTTCTCCACACCACTCTAAGCATCATCGCGGGGCGGCCGGCTGCAGACAACAGCAGCCCCCAGCTCCTAATGAAACTCCCTCCTTATGCTGAAGTGATTCAGGAGGATGTTCATGATCAACGGAGTGGAAAATAGCGGCTGCGCACCTCTGTGACGTCACGGCGCTGTTTATACCAAGACGGATGCTCGCCACTAATGCTAATTAATAGCTGGCATCCTAGAAATGCCCAAGATAGTACAGATATAGGATTAAAAACACATTTTACCTGCTGCCGTTTTTCAAATTCTAGCTTGATCCGGGACTTGATGCAATTACATGTGTCCCGGTAGGTTTGCTGCAAGGCGAGCTCCATTAGGTGCTTGTGGTAGGCTCCTGCCAAGTTCCCGCAAATGAAAATGATCACGTTGGCCAGTATCTAAAGAGACAAGAGAAGACATTTAATAGGGTAAGGATCTCTTCCTTGTGGATGCATCAGGAGCAGCCTGTATGCATGTCAGGAAGAATCTTAAAAAAAAAAACGAAAAATGGCTCAGAATAATTTTTACTTCTGTTTCTCAATTGACATTGGTATTCTGGTCTACCTAAAACAAAAAACAAAATAAACAAACAAACAAACAAAATATTTCTTGGGGTTCGATCCCCTATGGAATGTTTGCCCTTCAGGGTTCCTCCCCGGATTTTGGACTGGACCCTTTTGTTTTTTCTGATGCAATGTGAACACACGGCACCTGCATTTTGCACCCAGCACAGGACTTGCAACCTTATGGATTTAACAGCACTCTCTTATCAGGACAGCATCTATGTTTGCTATCTATTGCATTTATTCCAAGAAGAGAGCTATGAGAAAGAGGGTTTCCCCAGCCAACCTGCAGTCTACCACACTACGACACAGTTACACAGCACCACTGCGACAGATGCTATCTTCTCTCTCAATGTATCCAGTGATAGGCAGACAGATGCTATCTTCACTTTCATGCCACTAAACCTAGATAAGTGATTTTCTTTGTTTATAGACAAATAACGAGATAGCTGTGATTCTTTTGATAAACAAAAGTGTGTTCAAAGAATTTAGATGGAAGAAGAAAACAATATAAAAGGAATCTGAAGACGCCCAACTTCCCTGCCGGGGAAGAAGCCTTCTGTGCAGAGGTCGGTGCTCACCCATTTCACATTCCTATTTTAAAAGCTGTTTGCAGACTTATTTTGTCAAGATGTCCATCTTGTTCATAAAGGCCAGATTTCATGTTTACTGCAGCTGTATGTTTCTGACTGCTTAATGTAACATAAAATAAAAGGTGTTGGAGATTACAGAAATGATGTGTAGGCAGGTTTCCAAATTCTTAGTTAGCATTCAGTTCTGTGACTCATTTAATGTCTATATATGTCTATATTGCTCGATACTATCGTGTTAATATTCCATGTGCTCGCATTCTGCCACAGATGTCAACCTCATGTATAAAACCATGACTTCCTCTCTGATCATTGCTTTAGACTCAGTTACTAATAATATGAGAAGTCAAAAGCCATGCATATTTTTGTGCTCGATTTATGTTACAAATTTGCTCTCAAGACACATTCCCTTTATGTTCCCATTAGCAGGGGGTGGCAATGGCCTCTCCACTGTGCCCTTGTCCTCCGGCCCGTGATCCAAGCACTGCAAACTCCTCAGTGCTCAGATCTGAGTTTGCAGGTCTACCCAGGAGATGGACAGACACACACCAGGACTGTGACTCTAACATGACAAATTATATAGAGTTTTAGCGGCATCCAAAAGGCATTGTTTCCAAAGACCTTGTGTTCCCCAGCACACAGCAGACAGGAGATTGATTCCCACACCTTTGAAGTTTCTCAGATTTGAGCTCCAGAGAATTATCGGTATCGTTACTTCACCCTCTCTGACCAACAGGCTTTCTTCTGACTGTCTCACTGGAGTTTCCCTAAGTTAAATATGGAGGCCACACAGCTTTCTTCTTTTATCCTGGACTTAAAGAGGGCGGTCATCAGCATCTTCTAAGTTCCTATTCTAGCTGTGTATCTAATGGAGCCTCTCAACAGGCTGTGGGTGACCTTCACCTGGGGGTAGGCAGGAGACATACTTAACGTGTTTCCAAAGTTACAATGATAATAAAGGGGACCATGCTTTTTTGCATCTGCCTAATACCTTATATCCTGACAGGCTGTGGATGCAGGAAGAGATAGATTGATTCTAAGTACCCCAAAGCCCTGGGGCATGCAGGAGAATTGAGGGACCAAGCTGGAGTAGAATTAAGGCGAGGGAAATGGAGTGATGAACTCATCTCAGAGTTGCTGCTGGTATTCTGTAGAGTCCACAAAGAACTCTCCAGACTGGAAGGAGCCTTCGGTGCTCCCCTAGTAACCCATGCAGGAAGTATAAACCACGTGAGAAGCAGAACCCACGTGGGAGGCGGAACCCACGTGAGAGGCATAACCCACGTGAGAGGCATAGCCCACGTGGGAGGCGGAACCCACGTGGGAGGCGGAACCCATGTGAGAGGCAGAACCCACGTGAGAGGCATACCCCACGTGGGAGGCATAGCCCACGTGGGAGGCGGAACCCACGTGAGAGGCAGAACCCACGTGGGAGGCGGAACTCACGTGGGAGGCAGAACCCACGTGGGAGGCGGAACCCACGTGAGAGGCGGAACCCACGTGGGAGGCGGAACCCACGTGAGAGGCAGAACCCTTGTGAGAGGTGTGAGAGGCAGCCACTGCTCTGTCTCAATCTCAGAACTCACCTCTAGGACTTTCCATTATTCAGCCATTTTTAAAAATCTCTCCTCCGTTAGTACTGATAGTTAAAAATATTAACTTCGGGTAGGCCTCGGTGTGGTTTTCTAGTGTGCAATATGCACAAGGAGCCCATTCATATGTGATTAGTGTGACATACATATGTAGTGTGTATGCCTGTATCTCTATGACCCACATCTGTGACCCATATACACAAGTGTTTTTCATGTGTTGTGGGGGGTGGTGCATGCATTCAGAGTCCATAACTGTACGCACCAGGTCAGAGTCCCTGAGAAGAATGTCCCAGATTTCTGTTATTTCCACACATTTCCTAGCATCAAGCTCTTTCCATGGCTGTGCAGTAACACGCTGCCTCTGTGAGTGGCAACCCTGGAGTGGATAGGACGTCTTGAGAACATTCTTTTGTTTGTTTTTGCTTTGTCTTCATTTTTCAAGACAGGGTCTCATTGTGTACTTCTGGTTGTCCTGGAACTCACTATGTAGAGACCAGGCTGGTCTTGAACTCACATAGATTCATTGCCTCTGCTTCCTGAGTGCTGACATTAGAGACTCGTGCAACTATGCCCAACTAGAAAAAAACGTTCTTAATGCTCTACTTGAGGGGATCCACTTGCAGCTGAACAAGACTGGTTTGGTATTCCTGTCCACACCATTCATAAACTCCTAACATTTTTAGCCTCTGTGAAACGACCATCTGGCTTGATGAAGATGATTCAGATCTCATCATCGCTGGAACTTCTTTGAAGATCCGTGTTTAGAGGAATGCAGGGAATGAGGAAAGACAAGACAAGCCCACTGCTTGACTAGAAAATGCTAACTTGTTCTTAGCAAGCACAGCTGAAATAATAATAAAGCAACTTAGTTACTATCTGTGAAAGCTGACTCCCTTCATCCCAGGAAAATGTCTTCAAAACAAATGGGGAAAATTTGGAAGCTAAACCCTCCAGAATATGAACCCAAGAACCAGAACTAGCAAAGCTATGTCTGAACCCCGTGTTCCCAGCAGGGGGCGCAAGTGTAGCCTGTCAGACCAGCATCCCAGCGCAGAGCCTGGGCCACTGCCAGGGAATGGCTTCTATGTTCTTCTTCAGGTTCCCTTGTTTCCTTATTTCCTCTTTCTCATAAGGGAAGTACCCCTTTCTACCGAGGTGCACCCTGTCCCACATTCCCCAGGACAGCTGTTGACTGGCTCAGACCTAAGATATCAAGAGAACGCTTATCCTCCCCAGTAGTAGCCTGATGAAGGGTCCTGTCACTACAGCACTGTGGGTCAGAGTTTTTTTTCTTCATTACCTTAGCCATCTTCTGTCCCTTGCCTGGGGTAGGCTGTTTTGGGAATGCTGCATCAGAATCAGACCCATAATGGTAGACTAAAGTTGGGCTGTGCACTGAGAACTTCAGGGCCCATTCATATTGTCAGTGTGGCATCAGTCAAATGATTCTTATCCATTAAGAAATTATGGGGCAGGAGAGATGGTCCAGTAGGTAAAGTGTTTGCAGTGCAAGCATGAAGACTTGAATTCAGTCCCTAGCACTATGTGAAAGCTAGGTATAATAGCATGCTCCTGTAATCTCAACAGTGGGGAAGAGGAAAGCAGAAGGTTCCTGGAGTTCACCTGCCAGCCAGTCCATCTGATCAGCAAGTCTCAGGTTCGGGGAAAGATACCAAAAGAGAGGTGGAGAGCAATTGGGGGAGACACTTGACCTTGTTGGCGTCTGGTCTGCACACATGCACATGCATGTGCACACACATGCACATAATGCACACAACACACATATACATAAGCACACACACATATAGACACGCACAATGCATACACACATATGTACATTCACATGCATATACACACATGCACAATGCATATACACATGTGCACACATACATACATGTACACCTATTCACACATACACACACATATGCGCATGTATACATATGAACACATGCACACACACACACACAGAAACTTGCACATATGTGTGCAAGTGTCCAAGGAGGCTGGAGGGGCTGGATCCCATCGTGGATTCTGGTATCAGAACCCTCTCTTCCAGCCCCATCATTGATTCTCGATGCCTTCCAACCCTCCCTGGGTACTGACAACTAGAAGGGATGTGTCCCCGAGCTTTATCTGCACATACAAAGGACATGTACAAGAAGTAAATGATGACCGAGCCTCGTCTCCAGGCAGTGCAGGAGGCCAGCTGTGCACCTGGAGGCTGGCTGGGAGGAGGCAGCTTGCACTGGTGAGTCCGGCCCTGCAGAGCGGAGGATCCAGTCTGGAGGCCTCTGGCGGGAGCCTCTGGTCTCCGCCTATGGATCAGGAACAGCCTCAGCCACCGCACCCCGTCTCCAGGCAGTGCAGTAGGCCAACTGTGCACCTGGAATCCAGCTAGGAAGAGGCAGCTTACACTGGTGAGTCTGCCATTTACAACAAGACCAACTAACACCAGTGAGAACTAGATGGCAAAAGGCAAACGTAGGAACATTACTAAGAGAAATCAAGGCAAGGCAGCATCTGAACCCAATTCTCCATTAACAGCATGTACTGGATACCCTAACACACCAGAAAAACAAGATTTGGATTTAAAATCACTGGTCAAGATGCTGTTAGAGGAACACATGAAGGACATAAATAAATCTCTTAAAGAAATTCAGGAGAAAATGGATCAAAAGTTAGAAGCCCTTACAAGGGAAACACAAAAATCGTTGAAAGAAATTCAGGAGAATACAGGTCAAAAGATAGAAGCCAATAAGGAGGAAAGGCAAAAATCACTTAAAGAAATACAGGAGAACTTTGGCCAAAAGGCTGAGGTCATGAACGAGGAAACACAGAAATCTCTTAAAGAATTAGAGGAAAATACAAACAAGCAAGTGAAGGAGCTGAGCAAAACCACCCAGAACTTAAAAACAGAAGTAGAAACAACTAAGAATTCACAAAGGGAGACAATTTTGGAGATAGAAAACTTTGGGAAGAAATCAGGGGCCATAGATGCAAATATCAACAACAGAATACAAGAGATAGAAGAAAGAATCTCAGATGCTGAAGATCCCATAGAAACCATGGACTCAACAGTTAAAGAAAATGCAAAATGCAAAAAGCTTGTAACCCAAAACATCCAGGAAATCCAAGACATAATGAGAAGGCCAAACCTAAGGATTATAGGCATAGATGAGAGTGAAGATTTACAACTTAAAGGGCCAGCAAATATCTTCAACAAAGTTATGGAAGAAAACTTCCCTAACCTAAAAAAAGAGATGCCCATGAATATACAAGAAGCCTACAGAACTGCAAACAGACTGGACCAGAACAGAAATACCTCCCATCACATAATAATCAAAACCCCAAATGTACTAAACAAAGAAAGAATATTAAAGGCAGTAAGAGAAAAAGGCCACATAACATATAAAGGAAGACCTATCAGAATCACACCAGACTTCTCACCAGAGACTAGGAAAGCTAGAAGATCCTTGGTAGGTCTCATGCAGACTCTAAGAGAACACAAATGCCAGCCCAAACTACTATACCCAGAAAAACTCTCAATCACCATAGTTGGAGAAACCAAGATATTCCATGACAAAACCAAGTTTACCCAATATCTTTCCACAAACACAGCCCTACAAAGAATAATAGGAGGAAAACACCAATACAAGGAGGGAAACTTCACCCTGGAAAAAGCAAGATAGTAACCTTTCATCAAACCAAAAAGAAGATAACCAATCAAATATAAAAAAAAAAAACATCAAAAATGATAGGAAGTAATAATCACTATTCCTTAATATCTCTTAACATCAATGGACTCAATTCCCCAATAAAAAGACATAGACTAACAGACTGGATATGTAAACAGGTCCCAACATTTTGCTGCATACAGTAAACACACCTCAGCGTCAAAGAAAAACATTACCTGAGAGTAAAAGGCTGGAAGACAATTTTACAAGCAAATGGTCTCAGGAAACAAGCCAGAGTAGCCATTCTAATATAAGATAAAATTGACTTGCAACCTAAAGTCATCAAAAGAGACTTTGAGGGACACTTCTTGCTGGTCAAAGGAAAAATGCACCAAGAAGAACTCTCAATCCTGAACACCTATGCTCCACCTATGCAAGGGCATCCTCATTCATAAAAGAAACTTTACTAAAGCTCAAAGCACACATTGCACCTAACACAATAATTGTGGGTGACTTCCACACTGCACTTTCCTCAATGGATCAATCAGGAAAACAGAAACTAAACAGGGACACAGTGAAACTAATTGAAGCTTTGGACCAATTAGATTTAACACACAAACACACACACACACACACACACACACACAACACACACACACACACACACACACACACACACACATATATATATATAAAACATTTCATCCTAAAACAAAAGAATATACCTTTTTCTCAGCACCTCATGGTACCTTCTCCAAAATCGATCATATAATTGGTCACAAGGCAGACCTCAACAAATATAAGAAGATTGAAATAATTCCATGCCTCTTTTCAGATCACTATGGAGTAAAAGTGGTCTTCAATAGCAACAAAAACAACAGAAAGCCAACATATGCATGGAAATTGAACAATACTCTACTCAATGATACCTTGGTCAAGGAAGAAATAAAGAAAGAAATCAAAGACTGTTTATAATTTAGTGAAAATGAAGACACAACATACCCAAATCTATGGAACACAGTGAAAGCAGTGCTAAGAGGAAAACTCATAGCCCTGAGTGCCTCCAAAAAGAAAAAGGAGAGAGCATACACTAGCAGCTTAACAACACACCTGAAAGCCCTGGAACAAAGAAGCTAATTTACCCAGGAGGAATAGAAGACAGGAAATCATCATATTTAGGGCTGAAATCAATCAAGTAGAAACAAAGAGAATCATACAAAACCAGGAGCTGGTTCTTTAAGAAAATCAACAAGATAGATAAACCCTTAGACAGAACCAAAGGGCACAGAGACAGTATCCAGATTAACAAAATTAGAAATGAAAAGGGAGATATAACAACAGAAACTGAGGAAATTAAAAAAATCATCAGATCCTACTACAAAAGCCTGTACTCAACACAACTGGAGAATCTTGGGGAAATGGACAGTTTCCTAGACAGATATCAAACACCAAAATTAAATCAGGATCAAATTGACCATCCAAACAGTCCCATAACCCTTAAAGAAATAGAAGGAGTCATAGAAAGCCTTCCAACCAAAAAAAGCATGGGACCAGATGGCTTCAGTGCAGAATTCTATCAGACCTTCCAAGAAGACCTAACACCAATACTCTTCAAACTATTCCACAAAATAGAAACAGAAGGAACACTACACAACTCATTCTATGAAGCTACAATTATGGTGATACCAAAACCATACAAAGATCCAACAAAGAAAGAAAGAGAACATCAGGCCAATTTCCTTTATTATTATCTATGCAAAAATACTCAATAAAATTCTTGCCAACTGAATCCAAGAACACATCAAAATGATCATCCACCATGATCAAGTAGGTTTCATCCCTGGGATGCAGGGATGGTTCAATATAAGGAAATCCATCAATGCTATCCACTACATAAACAAACTCAAAGAAAAAAACCATATGATCATCTCATTAGATGCAGAAAAAGCATTTGACAAAATCCAGTATCCTCTCATGCTAAAAGTATTGGAAAGAACGGGAATTCAAGGCCCATACCTAAACATGGTTAAAGCAATATACAGCAAACTGGTAGCCAACATCAAACTAAATGGAGAGAAACTTGAAGCAATCCCACTAAAATAAGGGACTAGACAAGTCTGCCCTCTCTCTCCATATCTTTTCAATATAGTACTTGAAGTTCTAGGTAGAGTAATTAGAAAACATAAGGAGGTCAAAAGGATACAAATTGGAAAGAAGTCAAATTATCATTATTTGCAGATGATATGATAGTATACCTAAGTGACCCCAAAAACTCCACCAGGGAACTCCTACAGCTGATAAACAACTTCAGCAAAGTGGCTTGTTATAAAGTAAATTCAAGCAAATCAGTTGCCTTCCTATACTCAAAAGATAAGCAGGCTGAGAAAGAATTTAGGGAAATAACACCCTTCACAATAGCCACAAACAATATAAAGTATCTTGGTCTGATTCTAACCAAATAAGTGAAACATCTTTATGACAAGAACTTCAGGTCTCTGAAGAAGGAAATCGAAGAAGACCTCAGAAAATGGAAAAATCTGCCATGCTCGTGGATTGGCAGGATTAATATAGTTAAAATGGCCATCTTGCCAAAAGCAATCTACAGATTCAATGCAATCCCCATCAAAATCCCAACTCAGTTCTCTACAGAGTTAGAAAAAGCAATTCTCAAATTCATCTAGAATAACAAAAAACCCAGGACAGCTAAAACTATTCTCAACAGTAAAAGAACTTCTGGGGGAATCAGTATCCCTGACTTCAAGCAGTACTACAGAGCAATAGTGTTAAAAACTGCATGGTATTGGCACAGTGACAGGCAAGTGGACCAGGAATAGAATTAAAGATCCAGAAATGAATTCACACACCTATGGTCACTCGATCTTTGACAAAGGAACTGAAAACATCCAGTGGAAAAAAGATAGCCTTTTCAACAAATGGTGTTGGTTCAACTGGAGGTCAGCATGCAGAAGAATGCGAAATGATCCATCCTTATCTCCTTGTACTAAGCTCAACTCCAAGTGGATCAAGGACCTCCACATAAAACCCGACACACTTAAACTCATAGAAAAGAAACTGGGGAAGACCCTTGAGGACATGGGCAAAGGGGAAAAGTTCCTGAACAGAACACCAATAGCTTATGCTCTAAGACCAAGACTTGAAAAATGGGACCTCATAAAATTACAAAGTTTCTGTAAGGCAAAGGACACCATCAAATGGACAGGACAGCAACCAACAAATTTGGAAAAGATCTTCAACAACACTATATCTGACAAAGGGCTAATATCCAATATATACAAAGAACTCAAAAAGTTAGACCCCAGAGAACTAAATAAACCTATTAAAAATGGGGTACAGAGCTAAACAAAGAATTTTCAACTGGAGAATTTCGAATGGCTGAGAAGCTCCTTAAGAAATGCTCAACATCATTAGTCATTAGGGAAAGGCAAATCAAAACAACCCTGAGATTTCACCTCACACCAGTCAGAATGGCTAAGGTTAAAAACTCAGGAGACAGCAGGTGTTGGTGAGGTTGTGGAGAAAGAGGAACACTCCTTCACTACTGGTGGGATTGTAGGATGGTACAACCACTATGGAAATCAGTCTGGAGGTTCCTCAGACAACTGGACATGACACTTCCGGAGTACGGTACTATACCTCTCCTGTGCATATACCCGAAGGATTCCCTGGCATGCAATAAGGACACATGCTCCATTATGTTCATAGCAGCCTTATTTATAATAGCCAGAAGCTGGAAAGAACCCAGATGTCCCTCAAAGGAGGAATGGATACAGAAAATGTTGCATATTTACACAATGGAATACTACTCAGCAATTAAAAACAATGAATTCATGAAATTCTTAGGCAAATGGTTGGAACTGGAAAATATCTTCCTAAGTGAAGTAACCCAGTCACAAAAGAATACACATGGAAAGCAATCACTGATGAGTGGATATTAATTAGCCCAGAAGCCCTGAATGCACAAGTCACAATTAGCATAACAAATGACTCCCATGAAGAAGTAAGGAGAGGGCCCTGATCCTGGAAAGGATTGATCTAGCATTGGAGGGGAGTACCAGCACAGAGAAAAAGAAGGGAGGTGATTGGAGAATGGGTGGAGAGAAGGCTTATGGGACATATGGGGATGGGGGAACTGGGAAAGGGGAAATCATTTGGAATGTAAACAAAGAATATAGAAAAGAAAAAAAAGAAAAAAAGTAAATGAGTTGAAAAAGAAAGAAGTAAATGACTAAGACTTAATGCCAAATAAAATATGAGATTTTTTTTCCCTGAAGGAAATGTTATGAAATACTTCTCTTGATGCCTGGTTTTATCTTGGTATATGGTATTTTACGGTTAACAGGACTGATGGTTCAATTTCAATAACATCATGTATTTACAAATATGACTAATGTCCTGAAGCATTTTTCTTTCAGATTTATGCAGTCATGTGACTTCACTTTAAATCATAGGTGTGGAAGAAACTATTAGGTTAAGAGTTTGCCTTTTAAAAATAGCAAGCAAAGCCTTTTATTTTTCAGAAGGTTGTCGAACAGAACAAGTAATAAAGATTCTTATTTTCACATCGTTTGATTTTTTTTGATAGCACCATGCTGTCTCTCTGCCGCTTTTATCTTGTTTCATTTAGCTACCCTCACCTTTGTCAGAAAACAGGACAATGAACATAGCCTCCTATGAAAGGTCTGGAAGAAAACAATTTGTTTTAGATAATAACACCAGGACAGTTTTACTCTGAAGATTAAAACCAAGCTTTCAGACTGCAAGACTCAGGACTGGAATCTGTACTCATACAGCCCCGTGGAAGCCTGCTGTGTCCAAGATTCCTTCATTCCCTGCATCTGACTGATAGAAATATGGAGGTCTGTCAAACCTTCCCATGGAGTCTCAGAGGTGCACATTAATGTACCAGGGGGTTGTAGAAGACCAGAATTTACCAGTATTCACCAGTAAGCAACAATTTGACTTTTTTTCCTGCTGGCTAGCACCTTTCTTAAACACTTTCCACTCTCCAAGTTTCCAGGAGTCTAGACAGCATAGCACACTTTATCAATCCTCTCACTAAAGTCAAGGGAAGAATAAGTAACATGTGAAAGCAGCCCCTGGGATGTACTAGTTTCCCAAGATTAGTGCTGTTGGGCCAACTCCTATCCCATCCCTTAAGTGCTGGAGAAATATCTTTGCCAGGGCACTGAGGATTTCTGAGGAAGACAGAAGAGGTGCACTTTTGCTTTCCCACAAGGAACAGACACATTTTATTATCTTTATGGTTACTTATATCTTCTGCTCTACAGGACATCCATCATTTAAAGGTTTACCTTTAAGTGGCTATATTTTAGAGACAGATGTCCTTGGAGCCACATGCTCCTGCATATTGAGAGAAAAGAGAATGTCCCTTTCACAGACTGTGGGATCCAAAGGGGTGACCCATCTGAGAAAACGTCACCTGGGAAGGAAACATTTAAGGATGCTAGTTCATTGAGCTCAAATGCCGCAGAAATTTATCAGATCCTTTAGGTGACAGCTCAGAACTCTTTTGACTGTGAGATGCTATGCATTAAAAAAGAGGCCAGTATGTATGTATGTATGTATGTATGTATGTGTTTATTTATTTATTTATCTATTTATATATTTGTGGTGGGAAATTCAAAGAAATGTCACAGATAGAAAGAAGTACTAGCACACGTGGAGGGTGAGATGAAGCATCTGCCGTGGCACAAGAACCACCCACCACAAAATGATGGTTTTTATCACCACTGGGAAAACAACACAGTGTACGAAGGGAAATAATTTGAAATATGCCATCAATATGTAAAAAATGTCAAGTATCAGTCCTAGAAAAATAAAAGGGAAAACAATTCTGAATGAAGACCCGGCAAGCTCTGCGCATCTCCGGAGCATCAGGTATGGCTCAGGACAGTGATCTGGAGCCGAGAATGATCAATTAGCATTCTCCTTCATATACTTTCCTTAGTCACAGCTGTGGGTAATCTCAAGCCCCACCCCCTTAGCACTTGTAAGAATTAAGTTAGCTGTATGCAGCGGGCTCAGGGTCCCAGTAGACCTTGATAGGATGCTTATTTTCATTACAGTCTTTTATATTTTTTGATACACATTTTTTTTAATGAAACCGATTGGGTTATCTTCCAGCGATATTTAGGCTATAGAATGGTAGACGGATAGAATGATGATGGGTTGGTGCTCAGGGTCGCATGCAGAGAGTCGGCAACCCGGGAGAAGGTGGCCTGTAGAATCCACTTTCCACTTTCTCTCTTTTCCAATGCGATCTTGAAACTTATTTAAAGGAAGAGTGAAGTTTGGAAGATCAATAAAATCTTGGCAATCATTTCTTCCTACAGACAGTTATTAAGAACACAGCTTCCCTCCAAAAAGGGAATTAGCCACACAGAAATCTAATGCATTTCACAGCTCAGTGGCTGCAAACTTGAACTGACTGTGAGCAGGTCATTCTGACTGACAGCTCAGGATAAGGAGAAAGATATAAAGTCGGAGCATTCAGAGCTCTGTGGAGGAAAACTGCACAAGGACCCCTCATGACGACTTCTGGTTCCTACTTTCTGCAGAGAAGGGCACTGCATCCCAGGTGACTCAAGCTGACAGGACCATCTTAGCCACAAGATTATGAATGGGAAGAGGAAGATGTATCAGATGAATACTACAAAGAAGTTACAATGATGTAAACAATAGAAATACAGAATCAAGGCTTTAAATATTGTTAACTTGTATCGTGTCTGTCCTTTGACAATGTCATAAGTGTATAGCATGCATTCTGATCAACTCTGTGGGAGAACAACTTTTCAAAACCATATCACACTTGATGAGTGGATGTGCAGGCTTTTGTGGTAGGTTAAAGGAGAAGGACCACAGCCTGCATTTTCTATATCTTGCATACAGAACCGGGGCCAGGTCTTTCCTTTCAGCAGGGAACCTACTCTGTGCTGCATTTCTACAAAGTAGCCTGTCAGACACTTCCTCTTCCATCCTCCTTCCTCTCTTCCACAGTTCAGTCTCAGAGCTCCTGAGAACACAGAGACCTTCTGTGAGAGCTGTCTTTGTTGAGGAGGAACCTGGATATGTGGGTGGTTACATCTGATATTATGTCATCTGGTAATGGTTGCCTGAACTTTACATCCCTACCGATAGCCAATAGAGGTCACCATGTCCTTAGACTTCAAAAGTCTTATGTCTTTCCCTGACTCCCCCAAATGATCTTCTGGCTGTTGTTTGAGAGACCCAGTGGCTGGTGGGAGGTGGTCTTCAGACTACTAAGCAGCTTCCTGATGTTGTTTCTGGGTCTTTCTAAATCCTCTATCCTATGGGTTTATTGCCTTAGCAGGATGCATTTTAATTGACACATCCGATGTGTTTTCAAATGTATATGAGCATGTAAGTAGGTTGCTCCTACAATCCCAATTTTACTAGTCTTTAATAAGCTTTTCTAAGGAACGATATATAATTTGTCTTGTTAGGATCATTTTGGTAGTATTACCTTCCTTTCAAGAAAATTCAAACACACTTTTCATTAACTTAGGCTCTAATTAATCTGAATCAATAAAGGTTAATTTCATTTAAATACCACCCATAATTTATTTTATTCATTACCACTTAATAGATAATGTGGCGTGTCCCATTATGACTAAAAAAAGCCTTAAGGTTTTATCTTTTATACTTAATAGATGGATTTAACTATGTGGGTACCTAAGGGTACTATGTGCATCACAGCACAGTGGAGGGTTTGGCCTACACACAAGCACATGAGTAATAATAACAGGAGGAAAGGTCAATCTTCAAGGTGAAAAATATGGAATTAGTAAGCATGTCCCCAGGAAAGTGATGACTATGCTACTGCAAAATTGTCACTGACTCCCAGGGAAGAGGAAAGACAAGGAGAGATATGGTTCCTTAAGTTGGCGTTGAATTGTGATGTTCTTTTCACTCTGATCAAAAATGACAGTGCACAGGCACACAGGAATTAAAAACAAACAAACAAACAAAAATAAACAACAAGCAAAGCAAACAGATATTTTGATCTATGACTGAAACCATTTGCGAATAGACAAACATAAGAGTCAACAATAGTACTTTTGAAAAAGGATGCCTTAGAAGTAGTCTCCTTGAGAGGATGAGAGGTTGAGGCATACTGAAACATTCTATTTTCGCAGAGGTCTCTTTGTGAGTCACCTCAAGTACCTGCCCTCCCTTCTGTCTACATGTTCCTGTGGGTATGTGAAGGCAAGGTCTGAAACCCACTGACACCTCCCTCTGGATTATGGGGAAATTCTACCAGAGAATATTCAACTCTTTTACTTAGTGCACTCTTTGTCTTCTGTGCTAACACAATATGGCTGCAGCTGCATCCTCAAGTCAACAGTGACCACAGCCCAAAGCAGAGTATATCCCCAAACATACCTTCCAATACTTTTTAATCTATCTATCTATCTATCTATCTATCTATCTATCTATCTATCTATCTATCTATCCATCCATCCATCCATCCATCCATCCATCCATCCACCCACCCATCCACCCATCCACCCACCCACCCACCCTTCCATCCATCCATCCATCCATCCATCCACCCACCCTTCCATCTATCTATCTATCTATCTATCTATCTATCTATCTATCTATCTATCTATCCATCTATTTATCTATCTGAGAGGACTCTTAGACCAACACCATGCTGTAAGCAAGCTGAGCTAAGGCCTCTCTCTGACCTGCATACGGCTGTCTCCATATTGTACCTTTGTGTCTGCTGCACTCTCTATTCACACTGATAATGGCAGAGTATACCATGGTGTCATGTGTAGCCCAAGTGAAGCTATCAGATCCCAGCAATACAGGTTGGAAAGTCTAATCACCGTGCCAATGAATTTGTTGATGTTGGAGTCCAGTGGGGAACCCTGAATGCTACATCCTTCCTAGGGTCATTCTGTGCCTACTCAAGGAGGAAAAAGGAGGCTGAGTTTTGTAGTTCTACAATGGCACAGATACTAAAATGTAGTCACCATATTCTTGGCATGTCATAAGCATTACACTGACTACTACTTAAAAGGAAATTAAAATTCCATTTTGCATTTTAAAGGGGGTATTTGATAACACCTTGCATGGCCTTGTATCTGCAAGTGCACTGCAAATATCAGTGTTTTGGCCTTCCCTTATTGGGATAATGGGCAGCCTACATTAGAGCTAACTCTAATGTCTCATTTTACCCTAAACACCTCTTTGAAGACCTTATGCCCAAAAGAAGTCACATTCTGAGTTGCCGTACTTTGCCACATGAAATCTAAGTTGACACAATCAGTCCTTATCAGCATGAAGATGTATTTTATTTTTCCTGAATTATTTATTTATGTGTGTGTAGACACACATGTGTGCGTGTGGAGGTCGTAGGACAACCTTTGGGAGTTGGTTTTGATGTTCAGTATGAAAATCCAAGAATGGACCTCAGGTCTGCAGGCTTACAGAGCAAAAACCTTTGTCCACTGACCCAGGCCACTGGGCCATAAAATGAGTTTAAGAAGAAAACTAGTTGATTTACATGTTACCAGAAAATAATACTTGAAGAATCAAACGTCAACATTATAAAATGTGAGGCTTGCACCTCTTTCTGAGAAATGTATCTTGTTGCCGAAGATAACTTACTATGGACTGAAAGAAAACATTCACGAAGGCCCCATGGTGGGATTTTACATTTTTGGGGGATCTGGTTTGATGTGGTACAGGTTTTGTGCATGCATTCCCAGGCACTGTAAATTCCTGTGTGTCATAGCTCTGAAGTGCTCAGTGCTGAATGAGATATCTCTATCTCTATCTCTATCTCTATCTCTATCCCCATCCCCATCCCCATCTCCATCTCTATCTCTCTCCCTTTCTCTATCTCTATCCCTATCTCTCTCTATCTCTATCTATCTCTATCTCTATCTCTCTATCTCTCACCTCCCCACAAGGTTCAGGGATTGATGCAGAAGAGGAAGCAGAAAGATTCTGAGATCCTGAGGTATTGGCAGTCTGCCACAGGGCAGTGTTTTCAGGAGAGACCAGAGTCTAATTTCAGTCACTGAGATTCCTGGATGCTTGTCGTACAATCTTCCATTGGAGAGTCTCATCGAAGATCTTTGTGAGTATTGTGTAGGGTGAGCATAGCTGAAGGAAGGTTAGTGATAAGCAGAGCATACTTTCTCAAATGCTTCGGAGTTTTACTAGGAGAACTAAAAGCACTAAAGTAGGTTTTCTTGATCCGCAATGCATACAGTGTGTCATTAATTTCTTATACTGCTCCAAGGCCAAAAAGAACCCTCTAGTGATTTTACTATGCTACTAGGAAGGTCAAAACAAATTATATATTATGTTCTAAAAATTAGTAGTTGGAACTAGTCCTCATCATTATATGTTGAAATCAAATATAGTATTTTATATCATTCTCAGGTAACCATAGTGACTTACTACCGAAAGTCAGTAGCCATCATGCCTTTTGTGAATTACAGAACTTCACAATCTGTGTTCCAATATAAAATTACAGCTTAAATTCCCTGTCCTGTCTTCATTTCTGCAGAGTAATGTTGTTGTGGTTATTTTAAGGGGTGGTGGTGGCTCTCAGCAATAACTAAAACCCAGATTTGCAAATGTATGAGGTCAGCAGGGAAACACACTTCATTTTAATGCAGGAACTAGGAGTTCCTTCAAGATAGCCTTCAAGGGAGCTGGAGATCTGGCAGATGCCAAGCATTGCTGTATTTAACTGGAAACTTTATAATATCTTCTTGAGTACTGGGCTCACAGCCTAGAAACTGCATCACTAAACAGAGTTCCAACAAAGTGAATCTATCAATTAATTTAATTAAACAAAATGTGCACTGCCCGGAGAACTCTGAGGAGGAGTATCAGCTTGGTGGCAAGCATGATCTTTGTGTCTGCACTTGGTTTGCTCTGACACATGAAACAACAATCTGTTCTCCCTGTGACTCCAGATTTAGCCTCAGCCCCCAAAGATGGCAAGTGCGAAAGAGATAATGTCATTAAGGGACAGTTTACAGAGGTGTTACCAAAGATAAGGCAAAACTAGCATTGAATTCAGAAACGCACAGACCTCAGCAGCAGGTTTCTGTTATCATACAATGAAGGGCACAAAAGAAAGAATATGAGGCTATAACCTGGAGAGCTGATCTGTAGACTGGGCTGCCCAGCAGAGCCTGGGACAGAGCAGTGTCACAGTCAACCTGAGTCTCGGTGGAGAGGTCATCGAGCCTCTGAAGGAACCTAGAAGTCAAGACATTAAAGGAAGAATTGTGCAGATTTAGCACTAAGGTTTTTGGATGGTCTATATGGAAGCTTATATACACAGAAAGGATGAACAAAGACATACTATTTGAACAGATTTTCAGAAGCCTAAATCCCCAGCGTAGAGGGTCTCCCCTAATTCTGGGTGGTTGGCACAGAAATGGGACTTAGTCATACCAGGTAAGGTGGCCATGCCTTTCCCTGAGGGCAAGCTGCCTTGGACTGGAGACTCTGATGTCAGAACTCCACCAGATTTCCGCAGCTGAGCAGAGGGTGTCTCCTCCACCCTGCTTTCCTGGCCTGTCTCACGGTTCCCATTGCAGCCTCTCCAGCGCATGCCCATGGGGACTGGAAATGTTCTCTCTTCTGGCTCTCCTCTCCATCCCCCACTCCCATCTTCCCTTCTGTCTCACAGAGGCGTTGAGAGTATGGTGATCAATAGATCCAGCAGTGAGAACCTCAGTGTTTTTCTTCAGTTGACTAATCTGTGGTAGATATCCTACTTTAAGCATTCTATGACTTGGCTTGACCTCATATGCCCACAGCTGTCCACACATCCACTCTTCTCTCGCCCATGACAACTTTGCTCAAGGGTTTAAGTCATCACATCAGAACACTTCTCATACTACCTATCAGAGACACCCACTGCACCTGTGTAGCATAAAGGCCCACAAGTCAGGCATTTGACTGTCAGGTGATGTCCATGAATACTGGTCTTTCCTAAAGAAGTAACATGTGGTTTACATTTATATCACCTAGTGTTCTGAAAACCCAATCAGGTGTCTATGAGGAAATGGATTCCTTTTATGAGACAGTTTCTCAATTTCTTGCTATGATTCAACCTAATACTTTCCATATGGTGGGCTTTACCCACATTTTCTCAGCTAGTGAGGAGCATAAGGCCAAAGGTCTCAACTTCATTGAGATTGTCTCTGATTAAAATAAGTAACTTAGAATTTCCAATATGATGTCATTCAGGGAAAAAACTAAAACATTTCCTAGTGTTCTGAGAGCTTTGTAGGTCACCCAGAAAATAGCAATCAATCTAAGGCCATTAAAACTCCGAATCATGAATGCAAAAAGGGAAAAGAACTCTTTATCATAGTGGACATAGACCACAATAAAAATGATCACTCAAATCTTTAAGAGGAGAACTAGCAGATGCTTGAAAATCACAACTAACATTGCTAGATGAATGGATTTGTTCAGAATTAATGAGGTCTTAAGAATCATGATAAAGAGTAGATATACTATTTGTCAACTAACGAAGATTTTCTTTACCTTTTAATGTATTTTATGGTAGTATAAGGAAAGGGGGACTCAAAATCATCTTTGCACTGGGAAGGAGCGGAGTCAGGCAAGGCTTCCTGTGGTCAGGTGGCCTTGAGAGTGGTTTCCTGACAGAAACATTGAAATTCAATGACTGTTTGAAAGGAATGGTTTCCATACCTCAAGGATTCCAACAGCGATTGCTGCAGTGAAGGACGCTTATGAGAAAAAGATGTGCCCAGCATCAACATCATTTGGGGGAGTGGAATAGGGTAGACAAACCAGCATCACATTGAATTATGCATTTAAAATGTACTCTGATCAAATCTGGTAAGCAAATTTCACAGCTTATCAGGAAAATGCATTTTGAGTCCACTTGCAAGGATCAGAAGACCACATAGACCTGGACCATTACCTTGCTTCTCAATTATTATTGTCAAGAGAATTCCACGTCACCACACCACAGTGTGGTCTTCACTACTTGTGTCCTGGCTCCCTCCCCAAAGCAGCAGCAGCAGCAGCAAACGGAGTTTACCCCAAGCCTAACACACAGACATCTTCGTTTCTCCCTTCTCATTTCCCTTAAAAGACAAACCTCTAAGATGGGCTGGCAAACTCTTTGTGTTGGTTTTGTCCCCAACTCTCCTGCTTGGTGAAGCAACTGCAAAGCATCACTGAAGACATTCATTCTTTCAAGACATTCATTTCTTTCAAGTTGCCAACCCAGTGGTTCCTCTCTGGTCCCTGATGTGGCTTCTCAGTGTGCTCAGGGGTCAGTTTTCTCTTTCTTACTGATGATCCTGATTCTGTCTACTCCTTTACCTCTGACTAACTGGAGTTTAACAGTCCTGTCAACTCCACTTGCTCTGTCATCTATTCTCCAAGCTTCATCAGTGATATCTTCAACACACTAGTGTCCAAAGGCACACAGGAGCCTCAGCTGCCCCTCTGCGGTCTAGGTTATAAAATTCAATCCTTCATTATCTGTATCATGCATTGAACCCTTTCCATGAACCGTCCTGCAGCATCCACCACATTTCTTTTTTTTTTTTTAATTTTCTAAATTCTTTGTTTACATTCCAAATGCTTTCCCCTTTCCCATTCCCCCCCTCCCCATATGTCCCATAAGCCCACTTCTCTTCATCCATTCTCCAACCACCTCCCTCCTTTTTCTTCATCCTGGTACTCCCCTACAATGCTGGATCAAGCCTTTCCAGGATCAGGGCCCTCTCCTTACTTCTTCATGGGAGTCATTTGATATGCTAATTGTGTCTTGGGTATTCAGAGCTTCTGGGCTAATTAATATCCACTTATAAGTGATTGCATTCCATGTGTATTCTTGCCGGGTGGTGGCGGTGCACACCTTTAATCCCAGCACTTGGGAGGCAGAGGCAGGCTGATTTCTGAGTTCGAGGCCAGCCTGGTCTACAAAGTGAGTTCCAGGACAGCCAGGGCTACACAGAGAAACCCTGTCTCGAAAAACAAAAAACAAAAAACAACCCCCCCAAAAAATAAAAATAAAGATCTTCACCAACCCTACATCCGATATAGAGGGCTAATATCCAATATATACAAAGAACTCAAGAAGTTAAACCCCAGGGAACCAAATAACCCTATTAAAATGGGGTACAGATCTAAACAAAGAATTTTCACCTGAAGAAATTCAGATGACCGAGAGAAACACCTTAAGAAATGCTCAACATCATTAGTCATTAGGGAAATGCAAATCAAAACAACCCTGAGATTTCACCTCACACCAGTCAGAATGGCTAAGGTTAAATCCACCACATTCCTTTATGCTCTGTCCCCTAGCTCTACACTAAATGCCTAGCCTGTGGTGAAATCCTCCAGCTTGGCTGTGAATCCATGCTCATGCATTTTCTGCTGCTTTCCTAAATCCTGCCCATGACTGTTCCTTCTGTTTCAGCTGCACAGGCCAGGCGACATGTCAGATGCTCCTGACACTGTATACCCCCCACCCCTCAGCAGAAGGCCCCTTGAACTGTTGTGTGGTGGGTTTATGCTCTTCTGCCTCTTGCCTTCCTTCCCTGTTCTCCTCACACTCCACAGAGGTCAAACCTGTTACATTCTGATTTGTAGATATGGAGTGGCATCCATCATGAAAGGGGAAGATAGAAAAGCCTTAACTGAAAAATCCAACCCCCGTGATCACACGGTTCACTCCGTCAGCGCCGAGACACCCATCTCCAACACGGAGTAATAGAAATTCATTCATTCAGCAAATGATACTAGAAACCCACGGTGTATCAAGAAGTGTTCAAACTACAGATTATAATCTTATATAAGCAAAAACGTACAATATCCTACCCTCTTGGACTTATATTAAAATATTTATTTTCTCCTAAGTCGACCACACCATTCTTCCCTGCTGGAGGCCTGCTCTGGCTGTGGGGTTTAAGGTGGGACACAGCTTTGGACGAGGGCCAAAAGATGGATAATCTCTGACCTGGTAGGAAACTTATCTCTTACTTCATAATTTTCTGTGCCTGAATAAGCACTGATCTCTGGTGATGAACATATGCTGTCTAGCAGGAGGGAATTCAGTAGAAGATTTATAATTGGGTTCCCTTCTCTCTTGCCCAGGAGCCTTGCCTCTCACTGGGTAGGCAAGAGGGAGGTTTGGAGTTATTAATCCTTGTGAACCATGAAAAGAAGGTCATGCTTTTAAAAAGAAAAACTTGGACCCAAGCAAATATGCACACACACACACACACACACACTCACCCTTATTTGGTGGACTGAGCAAAAGCCCCCAGGAGCAAGTTGGACTGAGCAAGCACCAACATAGAAAGCCTCACTTACTCTGAAAGAGAACTAAGCTCCAACCTTCACTGCTCAGAGAAAAGAAAAGCTTCTACCTGTTCATTGCTGAATGAAAGAGGCCTTGTGGGAAAAATCCACTTGCTTATTGTTTATTATAGTTTTTATACTTTCTCAGGAAAAATGATCACATGATATCCAAGCATCTTTATATTACATAAGTTCATCATAAATCGAAAAGAAGTTTCAGCAGGAATGTTTACAAGAGTTTCCATTAAGATTAATTATCTAATTAAACCTTCATTATCTGTCACTAGCTCCACTTTTATTAAAAGTTTAAAACAATATTCTTATGTCATAAGTTATCATGGTTTTGTCAAGAGGCAAATCATCTGCCTAATGTCTCATTAGTTTTGGTGTTTTATATACATAAATCCAGTCAATATTTTTTCTTTTGTGCTTGCACCTACAATAAATTGTCCATTCCCAGTTTATGACCTATAGTTATCAGATAATGGTTTCGCAGTTAGCCTAGAAGGAATGTTTTCCCTGGTCATAAATTTGTTTCATGCCTGCTTTCTATCCTAGTGCAATTAGACTGTAACACATGAAGGTTTACAAAGCCCTAATTGCAGCTTTCATATTGCAGAGGGCTCAAAATTACTTCTATAAATTTATGAGTTTTATAGAATCATTATTAGGAATTATGAAATGACCAATTTGTCTACATAGCATTGCTACAAGAGAGTACATCTTCATTGATTTGCAAAAAATCTGTCCAACAGGGTGGGATGATTCCCAAGAATTATTATACTATTTAAATAATGTCAGTAAATGCGTATCAGCTGCAGGAAGTAATCCTGAGATGAGGTCTTTGGGCCTGGCCTTTCAGAGCTTACCCATGGCGGTCCATGAAATACTCCATCTTTAGAAAGGTCACCCACATGCCTTTAATCTATCCTAGAAAGATCCCGACAGTGCCCTGTCTCCCATTTATTGAGGAGGCCTCACAGCTGCTTTACATTATAGTTGAATATCACAGTGATGCCTTTATGTGTATGCACTGTCCCTTCATACAACCCATGCAGGAGGCACCTTGTAGAAGCCATGATGAGTCTGGACATGAAGTTGTCCAATAAGCTTGATCCCAATGAGGATACAGATACATATTTCATTCTCTAAAAGGAACTGAAACCCATCCAGGCCCGACATCTGCTCAGTACATTAGAGCATCCAGAAAAAGAACCTGTGTCTAGAAAGGTGTTGATGAGGGTGTAGTGAAAGTCTCAAACACAGAAAACTGGGGAAATGCCCATGCCTGAGAAACATAGCTCTCAGATAAATAGAGAGGGTGTTTTGTTGGCTGTCTGAGTACTTGGTTGGCATGTCCCTCTCCAAGGATGCCCTCTGAAAGCCAGTGGTTCTCAACCATGCTAACACTGTGACCCTTTAATACAGTTCCTTACACTGTGGTAATTCCCAGCCATGAAGTTATTTCTTTGCTACTTTGTAACTGGAGTTTTGATACTGTTATGAATACTAATATAAATACCTGATATGAGGGATATCTGATATCCAACCCCCGTGAAAGGGTTACTTGACCCCTAAAGGTATCATGACTCATAAGTTGAGAACTGCTTATGGTATAAACCTTTGGGTTCCATGTCTTGAATAATGCATTTTTATGGTATCCATGCAGTCCCACAGTCAGATCCTGGTTCTTGATAGGGGGTTAAGTTTCTACATGTATATACATGACATGTACAGGATGTAAAATACCTCTGGTGTTACGGTTTCATAAGAATGGCGTAGGGAAATTGTTTTAAGCACCTAGGAGAGTGACAATGCCCAAAGATCCAGAAACACAGCTATTTTCTCAGTGCTGGGAGTTATGTCTGTGGCCTCAAGAATGCCAGACCAGCACTTTTCCAGAGAGCAACTTCCCAGACTGAAATGCAACTTTACCACACGGATCAAGACTCCAGCTGTGTTAACAGCACACTCACGGGTGATCTCCACATAAGTGGCTTTTTGCTCCAGAAAGAGAAGGTAAGAGGTGGCACCGTACAACTTTCTGCCCTCCTTGCAACCCTCAATCCTTGTGACAAATTACCACATTAACAGTCATCTCTGACTCCCTCTTAAAAGAGCAAGTCAAAAATGTGTGTCTTGTAGCATGGATTATTCCAAGAATCCTACTTCCAACCTCCTGAGGTTTGAAGCTGATGTCCAGTAGAGGAGCACGGGCCTCTAGGTAGATGAACACTCTGTGTCAATAGGGTCCCCCACCAGGCTTGTTTTCTGTCTGGTGACATTATTTTGTAAATGAAGGATAGATAACTTGCTCAGGAGTCCATTGGCATATATTTAAGCATGCCCATTGGAACAGACGCCTCTTTCTTACCTGATAAAACAAATCATACCCAATTCTGTATATGATTCTATGGTTTCTGGTCATAAGGTCCCTATTGAGAATATCACAGTTAAACATGCAGGACAACAGCATCTGCAAAGCTATACGTCTGCAATGTTTCAGGGAATGCTGTCAAGAGTAAATGCTGTGCAAATGCTTCTTCTGCCTTAGGGAAGTGATTGGAAGGACAAAGTGAATCTTCTCTGGGTTGTTTCCTGACAAGTGTCAGGGCACTAGGATTCAAATCAGGATGTGCAACACAGGTACCTTGCATGCAGAAAAGGCAGGTGCATGCCTGGAACCTACTCCAGGAGGTTCAGCAGGTAATTGATCTTTAACGTAATCCAATGGAGAAACGTAATGTCAGGTACAAAGCAGATGAGTCAAGGTTAGCACCTCCAGAGCCGAGAAACAGTCCATGTGGAGAGAAGAGCAGGGAAGTTTTCATCATGGACAGAATAATGGCGAATGCTAATGAGGACACATGGTGCTTCATTATCCAAATGTGAAATGTGAGATCTGGCTGGATGCTTTAAGCCAGAGGAGAGACATCCTTCCAATCACTTGGGACACAGAGGGGGAGGCCCTACACTGACTGTTGAGAGAAGAGAACGCCTGCAAAAAAGGATTAGGTATCTCCAGGAAGGATTGGGAAAGAAGACAGAATGGCTTTGATAAGAATGAGCCAAGGCAAAAAAAAAAAAAGAAAAAAAAAGAATGAGCCAAGGCCTGCTCTCACATGTTGCAACTAAATGGGGGGGGGGCACTTCAGAGGACCATGGCAATAGGTAGACCAGATGCCTAAGGAAGGAAGACAGTCAGCAGAGTATAACACCAAGGCCTGGATTCCTGGGAAGACTGGCCGCCTTATGACTTATGAAAGGATGCTTTGAAATGTGTCCTTTCAGAATGATGGGTCATAAACTTGTGTGTACAGATAAACTGTGTCTCTAGGCACAGAGCCAATATACCACTGTTTTCTAAGGAAATAGAGACCATCACATTAAAACTGGATAATATGCCAGCCATCTGAAATTATCTACCATTCCTGTGTTCTTCTGCTGCATCGTACCAGTGTTCTGAAAAGGCTGGTCTGGGAGAGCAACTGTGATGAATTTAAAATTAGTAAGAGGGACTGTACTCCAGAGCCTGCAAGAATGTACCCAGGAAAAACCCAGCTAACAACCAGTGCTCCATGTATATGATCATGAGTCAAGTTCAGATTTAAATGACAAATTACCTTTCACAAATAATTTAAGTTTTCATAAATTGATTTTGACCTATTAACAGATTGAATAGTTTTTGTGTAAATTTTCATGTTTCTGTTCCATTTCCACTACCACACTCCATTGGTTGGAGACCTGGAATATACTGAGAACATGGAGTGTGCCTCTCCTCCAAGGGAGGCACAGGCACAGGCACAGGCTGTATCCCACCCAGGCCATCAGCGAGAGGTTTTCTTCACGCTGCATCAAATCCAGCATCAACATGTCTGCTAGCAACCCCTCCAAAACAACGTGTCTCCCCATCTAATTAACAGCTCTCTCTCTAAGGTTGACCGCAGGCTTAGGATGACAGCAGTGGGGCTTTGTGCCCACAGAGGTGCCCACAGCATTGCATTCCAGAAGGCTCACCCCTGTATTTAAATGGGGGGAAAACTCCAGTCCATGGCTTATCTACTTTAGAGTTAATGACTGCCTACTAAGCTAATAGCTATTTTCATTGCAGCAGATGAGATCCCATGCACTGTGGCAGAGAAGACTTCTAAGACCTAGAAACAGCTGGTCTGGTCTGTTAGTCAAGACTTTCCTACCCCTGTATCTGTGGGTGCCTTCAGTACACCCAACAACCACACACACACACACACACACACACACACACACACGCACGCACGCACGCACACACACACACACGCACGCACGCACACACACACACACACACAGAAAAGGCAGGGTGAAACACCATATGTTTGTTTTCCCAGGCTCTCCTGTGATTGGATGTGGCAAGAAGCCAGATGAGTGGTATGTGGGAGGAAGGGCTCTCTTGAAACTTTTAATTTACCAAGAAAGAACAGCAGGTGCAGTTCTTGGGATGCTTCTAACTTCCTGCTCCCTATGCTTGATTTTGGACCAGATGAAGTGGTTGAATGTGCAGTAGTCTCTCACGACTGTGTGGAAAGAGAGCAGACCCTGGAGGAACCAACCCCAGCCTCACTACCACACTGGACCATGGAAAGGATCCACTCTTCTGAGTGTTTTTATGTAAAGCAACTGATTCCCATTTGTTCAAGCTTCTGTATTCTGACTTTCTATTTCTCTCAGCCAAATGTAAGGCTGACTCATATATTTGGGAAGCCCAGTTGATTCAGCAAACAGCCTTGCCTGTGTCGTAGTAGGAGCTCCATGCGGTTTTTCTGAGTGTGTTTTGTAAATTAAATGAACAAGTTGAGACCACATATAAAGAGTAATGTATATGGTGTGCCTTAAATAGTCTGGCAAACCAATAAGAAAAGAAATTCAGACCAATCAAAAATAGTCAACCTTCATCTAGAGGCAGAAACACTAAGATAGATTTAAATGGAAGATGTCTATTACTGTAGCATAAGACCAGCTAAAAGGGGCCTTATGAAGGTCGTTATAGAGAGAAGCACAAAAGGGTCGCCAAGAAGTGCTTCAGGGCCCAAAGGACTGAAGGCTGAGAAATGAAGATGAAATGAAGACGTTTCAAGACATTCAAGAACCGATGAACACTCTAAAAATAGTCAAAGGTGGCCACGGATACCTTTCACCTCTTGGCTACTATGTGGGAGGTACTGGCTTCAACAACCAGCAGAGTCCAAACCAGTCCAAACGAAACCAAAGAGCTAGACAATCAAAAATAAATACACTCCTCCTTCAAGGAGCATTTGTATAATTATGGGTTACAAGCACCGATGGGGGATCTGGATGGAGTTCCGAGTGGGAGCACCTGCCTGGTACCTGCTGTTCATCTCACCCATTTACCACTTATTTTAACTGTTTGTTAGTTTATGAGATTAGACTATAACTGCACAGTTTTCATCTTCCTCTTGCTCCCTTCAAGCTCTCCAACACACCCCTCCTTGTTATCTTTCCAATTCACGGCCTCTTTTTCTCCATGAATTATTGCTACATACACATATATATATGCATATATGTCCCTGAATACATAAATACAACCTGCTCAGTCTGTATAATGATGTATATGTTTTCTGGACTGACCATTTGATACTGGATAACCAATCATTGTGCTCTTCCCTGAGAAAGACTATTTCTCCTGCACTCAGAATACCTTAAGATAGTGAAGACCAAAGGGCCATGGACTTTGCTGTAAGAGTGTGTCTCCTAGGAAAGTCAGAAGCACCCAATCATTGACTGTAGCTATTCAGTGTCAACTCTTCCACCCACTGGAAACCCATGCCAGTGTCTTACTGTGGCACAAGGGGTGCGATCAAACTTAGACTTTTAATATTATATTATCATGGATAAGAGTCTCCTAAATGCAGTGGCAAATCACATGAGGAGAGAAGACAGAGAGGAAAACCCAAGTTGCGATGAGGTCGAGACTATTGTGAGGTGTCCAGGAGCCAAGGAGCATAGGAAGTTACTAGAATCCAGAGAATGGAAAATAAGGGCCTCCACTGGGGTCTCTGGAGGAAAGGTCTCATTAACAACACATTGACCTTGTCTTTCTTTGGCCTTCTTAACTGTGAGAAAAAAAACCTGCCTTTGCTACAAAATTTGCAGCAGTGTATCCTGATGCCTGTCCCATACTATTCTTGGGGTCAAGGCAGAGAATCTGAAGATGAAAGGGAAGAAGAGGAAAGGGTCTGAAACAGAGGAAAGACAAACAAGTGGAATGGATGAGACAAAGATGGCTGATAGGGGTGCGTGTGCATATTTGTGTATATGTGTGTTTGTGCATATGTTTGCATGTGTGTACATGTATGTTTGTGAATTGTGTATGAGTGTGTATGTATCTGTGCATTGTATGTACAAGTGTGCTTGTGCTCAAGTGTGTTGGTACATGTGTTTGCGTGTATGTGCACATGTGTGCGCATATGTGTTTGTGTCTATGTGCACATGTGTGTTTGTGCATATGCATTTGTGCATATGTGTTTGTGTATATGTGTTTGTGTCTATGTGCACGTGTGTGTTTGTGCATGTGTGTTTGTGTAAATGTGCACATGTGCATGTGCATATGTGTATATATGTCTGTGCAATATGTACACATGTGTGTTTGTGCATCCATGAATATGCATGTGTGTGTGTGTGTGTGTGTGTGTGTGTATGCGCTTGTTTATCATGGTACTGTTTGCCATATTTATAAATGGCTGCTTTTTCTCTAAGCAGAAAGCCTTGCTTCCTAAGCACAAATGTGGGTCAAGTTTGGAGTTTGGGACCAGTGACTATTAGAATGTGCAGACATTGCTTTCTGACATAAAGGCTTGCAGCCAGACTTTTCAAATATCCCAATATCTGATTTTTGCATACTACAGAGGGATGAGATGCAAATGTCTTTCCTGACTTGGCCTTAGCTGAATGTCTTCCATGGTTATTTCTCTGTTTGTTTAAAAAAAAAAAAACTTTGATTCTGCCAAAAAAATTAAACTTGTCCAAAAATTACTGTCAATATGAAACCAACAGGAGCTAGTTGTGAGGACTGGGTGCTAAGGAACGACCAGACCACCAGGCTCCATCCTTCACCTTTGCAGAAACAGGGATGGGCGTCTCTCAGCATAAGTGTGAGCATCAGGACCTGTCTTGGAGTCCTCTCTGGAACCTAGCTTTATCTCTCATTCTAAGAGAGCTCAAGATCCGAAACCTGATTTTGAACTCCAGCTCTTTGGACCCCCCTCTGTTAAACTGGTGATGTCCACTCCAACTATAGCTAGACTCCTGAGCACCTGGGAGGTTCTGTCTTGGCAATCTCAAAGTGCTGAATGCTTGCCCAAACTCTCTCTGGTACACCTCCATGGCCAATCACCCAGCCTGCCAGGCTCTGCAAGCTTCCAGCCTCCTCCTGACAACTTCCTGTGTCATGCTCACTGAGCATCTCTGGGACTCTTCTGGTCGCACTTCCACATTTTGCCTTCTCAGGTTTGCATCGCTCTTTTAGAATTCTAGCTAAGTGATTACGTTACATATGGTTGACACAATGCTATTAGTAAAATGCCCCACAAATCCGTGCTTCAGTCCTAGACACTGATTCCTCTCATAACTCACTTGTGGCCAGTTTCCTGGCACAAATCTCTACCTAGTGGCTCTGTAAGATATTCTACAGCATGGCCAAAAATAATGTCCCATATTCTCTCCATAAAATTATCATTTTCTTGTGCTATAATTTGGCTCTGAAATATATTACAAAATCCATGAGTTGAAGGTTTGGTTCCTGGCTATAGGGAAATCCTGCTGATAGCAAGCTAGGTAAGTGGGGTGCAGTCTTGGCAAGCTAGGTAACTGGGGTGCATTTTTGGAGGTTATGTTGGTACTCTGTGTTTGCTTCCCATATCCAATGAAGTAAGCACCTCCCTTTGTCACAGGCTTCTATGGTGCTGCCCTACCTTACCACAGATGCCAACACAATGAGGTCAGCTATCTATGGACCAAAGTATACAAACCTGTGAGTCAATTAACCTCCCGTTCTCATCAGTTGGGTTTTGAGGGCATCTTGTCTTAGTGACAGGAGACTGACAATTCTCCACCTTCTCCACACATTCGGTGGGTGTCACTAAGAATCACAGCAGGATCGTCCTTTTGCCATAGCTTTCTCTTACACCACTCCTCTGCCACCAGCAAGCGATGCTAACCTCATTTGACAAGAGCCTCCTGAACACGTGACTGCTCCAGACCACTGCTTCTCCATTGTCTCTGGATCTTTATAACACAAACCCACTGCTCCTATCCCAACGTTGTCATCTTGAGCCTCTAGGGAATGATACACATCTAGGGTAGTTGCCAAAGCAATGCAGGCGAGTGAACCAGTGACTGTCCATCTGACAGGGAGACTGACATCGTGACGGGGCAGTTCCAGGTCGCCACACTCACCCCCTCCTTCCAGGATTGCCTCTTGCCTGGAGTACAAAGTCCTCTATGGTTCAGTAGAGGACGGGGAGAGTACCACACAATGGGACACTTGGGGACTCAAGTGGATATGGGTTTCATCTCATGGGTACCACAATTCTTTTGCCAGAGAGGAATCTTCAGCACAATGGCTCCCAGAGAAGGTGACTCACCTCACCACTGCTTGTCAATGCAAAGCGATCACCCGGAGCTCTAAGGGCAGAACAGTACAACCCTACAAGGATCGGTTGTCCAGCAGCTAATGCCACAGCTGCCCAAGCTGTACAGCTCTCTGCTTAGAATCCCTGGGATTCCTCCACAGGAGCCAGCTCTGGTCTCCTATGTTCACGTTCCACAATGAAGATCAAGCCTCCAAAGCACCAGGACCCGCCTCCAGCAAATCCTGGCTGGATTGGAATACAGTGGAAGGATCTGCATGTTAAATAACAGCCAATGGGATTATGTTATTGTTTGCCCACGAGCCACCACGTGTTAAGAGCTTCCTTAACACTGTAGTGTCCACAAGCCTGGTCTGTCCTCTCTGGAAGCCTACGTGTGTTTACTCCTTGAAGAGAACTTGCCTCAGAGGATGTGGCTGTAGTTCTCTGTAGGATACGCTTCTTTCCCATGTGAGCACAGCCCTTCTCCACCTCCTGTTCCTACTCTGCCCTTTTCCTGGTTCAGCCTGCCCATATTTAAAGGAAGGAGGATACTGGGATGTATTTACCCAGCTCCCACCTAGTACTAGTGGGGGTCACGTGGTTAGTGATTATCTTTTCTATTTTTAAAATGTATTACTTTTAATTAATTGTGTGTGCATGCACGTGTGTGTGTGTGTGTGTGTGTGTGTGTGCGTGCGCGCGCCCGCGCGCACATTCATGCATGCACGCATGTATGTGTACATGCATTTCCATGCAGTGGAACGCGAGGCTGTCAGAGAAAAACTTGTCAAACTTTGTTCTCTCCTCCTATCACGTGGGTCCTGGGGATGGAACTCGGGTCATCTGGCTTGGCCCCAAGTATGTATTTATGGAGTAGAACGTGATGTTCTGATGTATGTAAACATCTTACTTGGCCTGAAGCCCGATTGCCAAGTCAAAGGATACCTCCTTCACTGGACTTGGCAATTAAGTTCAGAAAACAAAACAAAACAAAACAAAAAACCGCTCCTTTGCTAGACTTCACCGGGATATTTCCTTCATTTGCAGAGAGAAAGGAGGTCTTTGTCCTGGGAGTTAGTGATCCTGCGAATGAATGGAGAATGAATGGAGAGTGGTGCGCTGTAACCCACCCACTCCTGCCTATCTCAGACCCCAGACCGCGAAGCCTCCTGCACTTGAAGGACGTCATCTTGAACAGTTAGACTGAGACCAGGAAGCAGCAGGGCTAGACTCGGAGTCCCCGAAGCCTTCTCTGTGGCTTCGTAGCCTGGCGTTCTCAAAGGCCTGTGCAGTCTGAGTGCACAGACTGCTCAAAGAGCGCCCTGTGAAGCTCTCACCAGCAGCCTCCTGAACATTTGCTTTGAGTCTAGTCCAAACCACAGCCCTGGCCTCCCCACCCCACCCCCAACCCCACCTCCCCGGCCCCTCACTCCTCCAGTGCCTTCAGGCAGAAACCAGAAATAGCAATTGGCCAAGGAAGGGAGGAACCAGCAAAAGCCTAATGCTTCCTTGACCTTCAAATGGTTCTTTTTAAATGAAAGAAAAACAGCCATCAAGTTTCCGGACTTGGCTTCTTGGGCGCATCCTACCTGAGACTACTGTGGTCCGAGCTTTCAGGAGCGCGCAAGACAAGAGGAGCGTGATTCTCCCAATGTTTGCTTTCCTTGCAATGTGAAATCTGTTAAAGATCACTCTAATAACAGTGTGTTGCCTATATTAACTCTCTCTCTCTCTCTCTCTCTCTCTCTCTCTCTCTCTCTCTCTCTCTCTCTCTCTCTCTCTCTCTCTCTCTCTCTCTCTCTCTCTCCCTCGCTCTCCCTGTGGATGTGTAGTCCAGGCTGGCCTTTTACCTCATGATCTCCTTGCCTCATTTTTCAGGTGGCATGGATTACAGGCATGCATCTGGGTTAATACCTATTTGAACATAGAAGATGCATTTTGTTTGTTTCCTCAGTATAATCTGTGAATTTTTTATTTTTCAACTATATCATGTATTTTAGTTTCTAAAACTGCACAAAATATTTCTAAAACTCCTTTCATCAATCTCTAATTTCCCCGCATATTTGATTTATATATAATTAAGACATGATTAAGATTAAAAGGGATTCTAGTTCACTGACTCAATACACTGGGTCATGACACAATGTGTGATGTTTAATTGATAATAATAATAATAATAATAATAATAATAATAGCAGCTGTAGGGACAGAATTTCTGTGGACTCTGCACCAGTGAACCCCTGTATACTTAGAAGACTGCTCTGGATTTAACTCCCACTTGGAAGATGGAGATGTGAGGTATATGTGTACTGATACAACCCCTGAGAAATCAGGAAGCTTGACTCCAGAGCCCCCATCTCAGCTGCACACACACAGGCCTTGGATAAGGAAATCACACAATTAATTTTTTAGAAAAATGTTTCAGCATTTGTTGCTGACTTTTCTCAAGCGACGACAAGAGGTTCTTCTTGTGAACTAACCTAGTGAGTCATCACATGGCCCTGCCCCACAGAGTCAGGGAGGACAGGAGCAGGGCTTGGAGTTGTGTGCACACCACTGTTGAGTTCCCATCCTTTTACCAGACTCGGTAAGTCTGGGGACTTTGTGAACGCAGCTCCAGAGAGCACTGCACCTGGATAGCCACACATGCTGACAAGGCTGTTGTGATTTGCTGACCCTGAGTCCCCAGGGAAGAAATGGACATTTTAAAGGCAATCGCATTATTCTCATCACTAGAGATTTCAAAACACTCTAATATACAGATCTTCCCACCACATAAGGATAAAGGAGAGGAAAACTCTCCATTTCTCAGCAGGAAAGGAATACATGATTGTGAACTAGCACCTAAACCGGGATTTCAGTAACTAGGAGAGATGGCTCACCAGTCAAGACCACTTGTGCCTTTAGAGGATCTCAGTTCGACTCACAGCATCCACCATCTATAAGCCCAGCTCCAGTGGGTCTGATACCTCTTCTTGTCTTGTGAGCACCTGCACACACAGGTGGCACACATATATGCACACACTCAGGATACCTACACACATACACACACACACACACAATCTTTAATAAATAAGCCTAGCAAGTATTTTCTGAACATGTATGAATTAAAAATATTTTCCAAAGGTCATCAGACTGAGAAAGAGCCAGGTTTCTATGCAAGCAAACCAAAGGCTAGGGAAGAAGAAAATGGAACTCTAGACTCCATGAAAAACCACCACCCAAGCCTTCTCTAGAGTTTGCCGTGCATGACGAGCTGGACTTCCACATGCTACCTATGAATTCTTTAAATAAGATGTTTCAGATTTATTTGATGGCCGCTGCGGTCAGAAAATGTCAGAGTCCATGGAACTAGGGTTAGGGATGGTTGTAAACCACCATGTTGTTGCTAGGAATCAAATCTAGGTTGTCTGTAGAAGCAAAAAAAAAAAATGCTTTTAATCCCTGAGCCATATTGCTGGTCCCTGCTTACGAACTCTTGATCCCCAGCTGGAGTCCAGCACAAAGCCATCCATCATGATCACTGTTGCCTGGTTTATAGCTCAATGAATGCTTCTTCTATCTATGGTCTTCCTTCCTTCCTTCCTCCCTTCCTCCCTTCCTTCCTTCCTTCCTTCCTTCCTTCCTTCCTTCCTTCCTTCCTTCCTTTTTTTTTTTTAACAATATAAAGAGCATTCCTAGCATGAGGAGATACTTAGATACCCAAGGGAGTATCTAAGTGACAGAAAGTAGGCGTGTGAAGAAACAGGATGGGGAAGTCACTTTGGAATGTGAAGGGGTGCAGCCTGAGCAAAAGGTTGGCCTGAGATGCCCTTGGGGTTCTGCCCCAGCAAGGTGGTGGTGTAAGGGCCCCATAGGAAAACCTCTGCAGGTAATGTGGTTGCAGAACTTAAAAGGTGAGAAGTAGCTATTTAGTAAATACCATATGCAGAGTTTTCAGTATGTTTAAATTATTTTCAAGTATTTTAAAATGATGTAACTTGTCACTTAGAGATCCTTGCTGAGGAAGTGGTAGACGCTGATTCTTTTCTTTTTTAATATCAGAGAGGGATTTTTTTTCTATATCAATAGACGTGGGAAAAACTAACAAGATGACAAAACCCTCTATCCCAATTTCACTCCACTTACTTCTTAAAAACAAAACTCAGAACTACAGAACTGTGTGTGTGTGTGTGTGTGTGTGTCTGTCTGTCTGTCTGTCTCTGTGTGTATGTCTGTGTGCATGTGAGAACAGCATGTGTATAAATCCCTCTGCTGTGTAGGCTTGCAAGATTACTGTAAACTACAAAAATATATAAAGGAACCAGCATTGTGCTATTAATGTAAACAAATGCTCATAGATTATTAGCAAAGGCCATGGACAAGGACCTGTGTTGTGGGAGTGTTTTTTTTTTTTTTTTTTTTTAAGTTTGGCTGCTTTTGACCTGCTCTCTCTTTTGCACCACGGCTGTTGTTGTTTGTTCTTTCCCTCCCACTTCACTTTACAGAGCTGGCATGGAGGTGTGGCCAGGTGTTTGGATTCCCAATGTGATGCATTCATTAGATGGAACAATTATAATTAGATAATGAATAAAAACACTATTCCCCTGCAAATCACTCTGCCTTGAAGGACAACGAAAACAGATTAAAAGAAAGGGTAGAGGAAGGCACACCAATTTGAAATGTTATGCCAGTGCCCTAAATAATTGGCTTAGAGCCACACAGACAGCTAGCATTTAGAAGTAGGCTCTGGATTCTGTCCGCTGGAACCAGACTTGAGGCTAGACTCTTCCGAGGGAGGACACAGTCCTTCTTCTTACTCTGCAATAAAGTTCCTAATACTGGTCTAAGAAGGTAAAGGAAATAGCTCTTTATGTAAAATCCTTGGGTCATTTTATTTAGTAATTTAAAATCATGCATCTGAGACGAATGCTTCCCCAGTAGAGAAACATCCAGTGTGTTGGTGAAATCTTATTCATTTAGTCAATTATTCTCCAAACATTTTATTGAAGACAAGACAGACAAATCCTCTTCCTTTGTTCAAATTTATGTTTCTGGTTGGGTTCAAACTGACAGCAAGCATATAAGCTTATTACTAAGTCAGTTAATTAAGGACTATTATGTGCAAAAGAGCAACCATGCGAAGAGTTACACAAGCATCCCTGGCTACTTGGGGGAATTGTAGCATCCAGGGAAAAGTGAGTCTTGTACAAACCCAGAGCTTTAACAGTTCTGTTGCTCACAACGTGGGGTGTCCAACTGTACTTCCAGAGAGTGACCTGGTGCCCCTCTGCACACTCTCCTTCCACACTTGGGAGTCCTATGTCGACTCTGAGTTTCTCACCCTCCATGTCTGGCTGGCTGGAAAATGTACACAGTTCAGCCTTTTGTGTCCACCCGACAGAGAAAACCTCTTATCATGTCCATCGCTAACACTTGGGTCTAAGCTTCTGCTGACACATCTCACCTTCAACAGCAGTCATCTCAAAGCCCATCATGGGAATCTGCCTTTTATTCCTTATATCACTGTAACCAGTGAGAGGGACCAAGCAAAAGAGAGACCTTATCATTCATGGACAATGATGGCCAAGAATCTACTCCAGCCAATGCAGACAAGAGTCAAAGTCTTTCCCACTGTACCAAAAACCACCTCTCCAATCTCTTGGCCTACTTTTCTCTTCTGCACACTGGCTTCCTTGCTAATATTCATACTGAGAACTCTTGCTGTGGATATTGTTTACCTTTAGATTTCAGATCCTCATATAACACTGTCAGGAAAGTCTTCAGTGGTTAACTGCTAGAGAACAATACTCTTTATCATCAACACTGTGTAGATTCACATTTAAGCCAGTAACTATTCCCCACCTCCTCTACCGTGCAAAGGTCCTACCGTCCACATCATCAGATGCAGGCTTTAGGAAAAAGCCTGTCTGGTTATTACAACTTGGTATCTTCAATGGATAATTTGGGTGCATGAATGTGTGGGCCACTATTGAATAAGAAAGGCATTTTGGTTCTGTTCCTCAATGAGTTTCCACTACTTACTTACTACTTAATTAATTAATTAATTAATTAATTATTTTTTGGCTTTCATCCTAACCTTCTCTTTTCCCTTAACTCTGCTCATCTTTGTAACACAAATTGCTGTGATACCAGATCAGGCAGGAAAGAGATGGCACTGTGCTTGCTTCTTAGGCCAACAGCAAAAGACTCCATCCTCCATGCACGAGTGGGCCTGTCCAAAGGCATGCCAGTAATACACTCAGCTGAAAGTCCCACAGGACACCAATTTTTGTGCATGAGCTACATTCCTACATCATACTGACATCATGACATCATTTCTGCTGAACTCACACACGAATGAAATTTCTTCTGGCTGAAAAGTGAAAGCACTCAGAAACGTGCTAGTGAAAAGTATCATCTGGCCACATTCTAAAGTATCTGAGAGATTGCTGCTGCCTTTGGAACATTGTAGAACATATCCCTAATATCAGCTCTTTTTAAAAAGACCAAACAAAAACCAAATGGGATGGACTCAACACCTCTTAGTGACTGTGTTAACTGTTTAAACACAAACATCACTGATTCAGCTTGTAAATTTAGCATTTATGGAACTAATAAACTCTTAGAGGCTCCCCCCACTGCCCCACTGATGATAGGTGCAGAAGAAATAGCTTTAGCATTCTCAGCCTCCTGGAACCTTTGGGAGGAAAAGGCTGGCAGGACCTCTTGGTGCTGTTGACCCTTCTAGGTTTTGTTGGTGGTAGTTCCTCCCTGGAGACCACACTCTGTGTGCAGTCACAAGACTCAACTCCAGTGTACCCCTCCCTGGTATCTGAGGAGCTAGCTAAGTTTTGCTACAATGTAGAGATGCTTCCAGTATGCTAGCTAGCTATGTCTTGCTACAATGTAGAAATGCCTCCTGTATGTTACAAAGAGTGGGTTGCTGATGAGCATTAGTACTTTTTTGTGCATTTGAATAAAAGCCTTTGAGTTTCTGATTCCCATGCAAGAAAAACATTTATGTGATACAATGTAATAAATAAGTCAGGTTGCTTCTCCCTGGGAGAACGGGCAGCTGTCCTCACTGCTATCCCATATGTTCTGGGGGCTGCCTTAGGTCCCCATGTCTGCCTCCTCAAATTCCAGCCCATCCAGGTTTTATTTACCTATGCAAAGGGCTGGAGTCAACAATAGCAACAAAATGGAAAACAAACCTTCAAAATCTGCGTCTTACATAACATTGCCACCCCACCTTACTGGAGGAATTCCCCTGGATACTGTGTTGGGCTTTGATTTCTGAAGGAAAGAAGTCCTACTTCCGCTATTTAATGATTCTCTCCCCTGCTCTTGTCCCTACCTGTGGTCGCCACCCCATTCATTCTTCTACTCAATTGAGATTTTTCTCCACAGTCCAACCCCAGATGAAGTCTAGAAGTTTTGCTCAACTGTATTCTGAAGCCTTCTCACCATCAGGTTTTTTTTTTCCTGTGTGTTTTCTGGAGGCACCTTTATTGTATTTGCTGATCTGTGTATTACTGCATTAAAACCAAATTTAGCTTGATATGTTATAATAACATGCAAGCAATGTCTCATTACAATTTTATTTACCTTTTTGAGCTCTTGTAAGTTTCTAAGATTTTTCATTTTCTATAACATTATTCCTCCCCACCCCTAATTCCAGGTGAAGATTCTCTGTCATGCTGACAGACCTGGTATCTGTGTGTTCAGTCAGAGAGGACCAGGAGGCTGGGGCTCTGTACCCCATTACAAGTTCCAGTTCCTTAAGCATTTCTTCAGATGCTGTTTCTTTTTTTCTTTTCATACATATATTTCAAGCATATTTCCCTCCTCCATTTCTTCCTATATCCCCCGCATCCCTATCCGCCCAAGTGCATGCTCCTTTTTTCTCTCTCTTGAAAACAAACAAAACCAAAACAACAAAAATGGTATTTTATCTTTGCTTAGGTGCTGAGACAGATTATCATGTTTGATCCTAAACTTCTATTGGCTGATTGATTATCAGTAATAGTAATAGTAAATATTTTCTTACTAAATACTGTTAGTTTTTACTTATCTGATGATGGCATCTTCCTCTTGGAAGCAATCATTCCTCAAGCCTGGTTGTGTAAGACTAAACAGGATTTCAGATGAAAACATGTCAGTAAACCTACACAGTGCCATGTTGTAATGCCAGAGCATGAGGGCTTTTGAAAGAAGGCTGACCATAGAGGGAGAGAGAACAGAGCCAAGAGCTGTCACTGAGAACTGAGACTTTATGTGGAGTAGTAGAGAGCCACTGTACACAGCAGCAAAGCCCCCCTCAGGCTCATGCCTTGGACAACGGTCCCCAGATGCTGGCACTGTTCTTGTGTACATGTCAGCTGGGGGTGGACTTGGAGAGTTAGGCCTTACCCTACTTCAAATCTATTCTCTTTGCTCTACATTTGTCATTCAAGATGTGAGCTCTCAGCTTGCTGCTCCAGCCAAGGCCAACCTGCGGCTGCCATGCCTTCCACCATGATGGATGGACCCCTTTCCCTCTGGACTCATGAGTGCAAGTAAGTCCTTCCTTCTGTAAGATGCTTCGGGCATGACATTTAATCATAGAAAAAGAACTAATAGGTTTAGATAAATATTTTGAAACACATACTTAAAAAAAGTGTGTGTGTGTGAACTGACTCGGGGGCTGTAGGGTTGACTAGCATTTGACCCTGAGTAAAATTCTAAGAACCAGCAAAGAAAAAGTAATATACACACAACATCTCCCTCCTTTCTCATTCTGTTTGTGTGTGTGTGTGGGGGGGGGGAGAGGCAGACAGACAGAGACAGCTAGAGAGACACACTCACACATGCACACATATGCACACATCTGAAAAACATCCCTTCGTTTTTCAGCTTCGATGTTATTTTTGGATGGCAAAAAGAAAAAAAAATGGAAAGGACAGAAATGAACAACAAAAGAAGGTGGCAAATACACAAATGACTGCAATAAACTAGCAATTGATTTCAGTGCTCAGAAACAAAAACAATGATTCCTTCTTTGTATCCGTCATAAAATACATTTGTATTATAGACTTTTTCAGGCTGTCTGCCTGAGCCGTCCTGCTCCTGCTTATGATAGTTTTGTTACATTGTACAACAGCCTTTAACAAATGCTTCTGTGCAACCATTTTGCCTTTTCTGATAATCAAAATCAGGCAATGGGTTTTTTAAAAACTATTAAATTGTCAACAGAGAGGTAAATCTTTATAAACCACTACTTGTTTGACTACAGAAACAAACCACACGGATGATTAAATAAATCTTTGGGATAAAAGAATACAAGGCTTCTAGAATATATGGTATAGATATTTTTAAAAATAGGATCTTCAGTTAGGCACAATTTAAACATGATTCAATTTCGCAGTGCTGCATGTTTAACTTATAGTGTTCACTGGTGCATGGCCTGAGTGATTAAAATAAATGGCAAAGCTGGAAGACTCCCAATATCAATTAACAGTCGCCACAGGCTACCATCTCAGCCAGCGCTCCAAGCCTAGCTTCCGTCATGAGTCCCTCTTGTCCTTTGTACTTTGTTGAAGAACAGTGGTTCTCAAGTTACTTCTTCCCTTCTAACAGTTTCCTACAGCTGCTGACAGCTCTGATTTCAGCTTCAGTTGATGGAGTCTAAACATTTGTGTGGCTGTGGTACACAGTCTCCCAGAGCAGCCATGTCTGTGTCAGCTGAGTGTGCCACCTATAGTTGACACCTACGGGGAAAGTATAGTTACAAGATGATTTAGTATCAGTTATAAAGGGTCTCGGTAGAAATCTTAGTCTCAGTCCCACAAAGCTTGGTAGAAAGCTTAGTATATGCTTTGTCACACACACATGAAGACCTGAATTCAATCCCCAGAACATGTCCAAATGCCAGACATGGTTGTGTCCACTTTCAATTTCTACCAAGAGGTAGAGACAAGTGTATCCCTGGGGCTCATAGGGCACCCAGGCTAGCCTAAGGAGCAAGGTCTAGGGTAGGGGATGGCTCCTGAGAAGTGACCTTTTACTGGCTGGTTTTGTGTGTCAACTTAACACAGCTGGAGTTATCACAGAGAAAGGTGCCTCCCTTGAGGAAATGCTTCCATGAATCCAGCTGTAAGGCATTTTCTCAATTAGTGATCAAGTGGGGGAGGGCCCCTTGTGGGTGGTGCCATCCCTGGGCTAGTAGTCCTGGGTTCTGTAAGAAAGCAAGCTGAGCAAGCCAGGGGAAGCAAGCCAGTAAACAGAATTCCTCCATGGCCACTGCATCAGCTCCTGCCTCCAAGTTCCTGGCCTGTATGAGTTCCTGTCCTGACTTTGGTGAACAGCAATGTGGAAGTGTAAGCTGAATAAACCCTTTCCTCCCCAACTTGCTTCTTAGTCATTATGTTTGTACAGGGATAGAAACCCTAAGACAGTCATCAAGTTGTCCTTTGGCTTACACATTCATGCATACCCAGAACATCACACACACATACACACACACACACACACACACACACACACACACACACACACACACAGGAGTCAGTTAAACATTCCTATTTGATGATGTCTGTCTCAAGCTTTTCTTTACCTGCTTTGATTTTGAAGAGGAAAAGTTTTAATCTTGTTTCCTCCAGGTAGTAGAGGGCAGTTGGTGTTGAGAGACTCACAGGACAGCTGTGCTTTACTGGACATCTTGGGGCTCATCTTTGGCCTCCAGACGAACAAGACTGCTGTGTTTCCACCCATGTTTCTACCCATGCCCCCATGGTTTTCTCAGCAAACCACCAGTGATCATCAGGGACTTGGATAGAATTTAAAGTCATCAGGGCAACTCCAGTTCTTCTCAACGTTCTTAGTGCTGTGACCCTTTAATACAGTCCTTCATGCTGTGGTGACCCCCAACCATAAAATTATCTTCATTGTTACTTCATAACTGTAATTTTTCTACTATCACAAAGTATAACGTAGAAAATTTTGGAGAAAGAGGTTTGCCAAAGGGCTTGTAGTGCACAGCTTGCAAAACTCTGCCTCAAGCATTTGGTGTGGTCCACATTATACAATGAGCTATTCAATTGTGTCTTCCTATTGGATGGCACATACTTTTTTCTTTCTATTCTTTTTGTTGTTGTTGTTGTTTTTGATCTATGTGCACTTGGTAAGAGCAAAGCTGGGATCATGACTGTTTTATTGCTGTGTATACTTTCCATCTATTCGCTGTAATCCTTTACCAAAATATTTTCATAAAATAACAAGACAACAGCAGTAAAATCCTTTAAAAATAAATTGGGAGGCGATCTAGTGCTATTCACATCCTATAAACTTCGAGGCAATTGTATAGTAATTGAATGGCTTTCTTGAATGACTTCAACAGTGTTTCGAAAGTTACTTTGCTTTGCTGGATTTATACTTAACTTTAATGACTTTTGAATAATTTTCACTTTTCAATTTCATTCGAAATATTTTTTTTTATTGTATGTGTGCGTGCATAGCATATGTGTGTATCTGGAGGTGCGCAAGCAGGTGATAGGGCAATCATGTGGAGTCATTTCTCTCTGTCCACCTTCACATGGTCCCAGGGATTAGACGCCAGTGATGATGCCTCACATTATAAGATTCTCTACTTTCTGTAGCCTCTCAACCTTTCATTAGGAATTTACTTTTACACTGAATGACTGTTGATCTGCGTACTAACTAAAAGCTATCTGTGCAGAGATCTCCGGCCCAGCCAGGTGGGAAGGTTTAAGCGAAGGAGAAAGGGAACGACTGGGGAGGGGGAACTGCCTCCACCACCTCCTCCTCCTCCTCCACTGCTGCTGCTGCTGCTGCTGCTGCTCTGGCATTGCTGCCCCCACTGTGAGACACTGCATTGGTTATGCTGAGTCGAGCCAAGCCAAGCCCCAGAGTGCAGACTAGCCAGGGGCACTTCTGGTGCTGAATGGTTCAGGAGGGCTTTTATGACAGATGCTCTCAGACAATGGCGTAATACACACACACACACACACACACACACACACACACACACCTTTATTCCTTCTGGATACGATACGCTCTTATATACAGTTCTGGGGTGGGGTGTGTCTGACAGCAGGTGCTTCCTATTGGCTTGGCCTGAGATGCCTCATCTACATAAGGAGGGACTTGTAGCACTGCCCCTACTTGATTGGTGGCCACAATTCTCTCTATGGGGGGCTGTGGCTAGGCGACAGAGGCCTGTAGTTGGGAGCAGGGGAAACTCGTACCATCCCTTCTGGATCTTCTGGGCTTCAAGGCCAGCCCGCCCTTTCCAGGCTTCCTCTCACGGTCCACTGCCCCACCCATGATGAAAATGTTAGGGAACATTCACCCTCTGGAATGTAGCAAATGCTTACAATATTTACCAACAATTTCATTTTTCCTCACTGGCTAGAAATGCTCCCTTTACAACATCTTTGTCACTTATCAGTCTTACAGCTGTCTCCTTGTTCTTCAATCTTGTCCTGGGTTGGATGGTTGTGCCTATGCAAATCAGGCCTGCAGCTGGTTTACACTGCTGGTAAGTCACATATGCATTACCAATAAATATGTATATACATATATATATATATGTATATATATATATATAACACACGCATATTGTAAATTATGGTGAAAGAAAGCACACATGAGACCAACAATTTCTTTTATGTGACTATGGACAATTCTGTTAGAGAAGCTTTGTCAACTGTGGCAGTCTCCGGGTGCTGTGCTGTGCTGGACGGTTTCACTACCCCAGAAAGCAGGTACCGTGGGTGCACAGCACAGTGCCCAGCTGTGCATTCATCCTCAGTGACGCTGCATTTCCTTAGGTTATTGTTTTGTTTTTGTTGATGGCGTTGTTATCAAATATATTTCCAATTAATTTTATTAAATTATCAAAAGCAGGTTCAGTGAGATATTAGTCGAGTGTGTCGATCTTACAGATGGATTTGGCAAATGCTGGCCCAGTGTGACAAAATTTTCACCCAATAATATGGCATTATTATATACACCCTGAGGGGGAAAATCAGTTTTCTCTAAATTTCGTTTACTTCTCTTAGGGCAAGTGAGGCACGTAAGTAATAAAGATATGGGGATCTTAGTAGTCACTGAGAACTTGAAGGGTATTCAGTAAATAGCATTTAGAGTTGGCTGAAACTCTGCAAAAAAGTCCTTGCATCATCCGACATCTGAAGCAAATTCCTACGCAGAGGTTAAAGCATGTAAAAGCCTCTGTGGGTGGGTAAAGGCGTGGGTGCTATCTAGAGACAGACCTCTGCAGAGAGAGAAATCACCAGATGGATATGTGGACCAAGAAACACAGAATCTGCTCTTCTGGGTAAAGTTTTGCCATAATTTCACAGTGAGATAACACATCGCCCATCAGTCTATAGACTTACAGGCCCACTGGTAGCAGGCCGTTCTCTAGCAGTTCTGCACACAAAGCACCATAAAAACATGCTCGGGTAGTTTTTTTAAATTTAATTTTTTTCACTTATTCACTTTACAACCTGCTCACTGCCTCCCTCCTGGTCACCCCTCCCACGATCCTTCCCTCATACCCCTGCTCTTCTCCTCTGAGTAGGTGGGGGCCCTGGTATCCTCCCCCCTCACTGTATGCCTGGGTAATTTAAGGGTAGTTAGCTCACTTCTTGAACACATACCCAGAAAAGGTAAACACTCAAGTTCCCTGGCCTCTGTGTATCCCACTAGCTTGCCTTCTCTTCTGAAATGGAGACTTCCCCAGCACGACAGAATTTAATTAACTGTACATTTTCTTTCCATCACGTTTGCCAGAATTCAGAAATTGATCAGGAATAGTCTGCACAGATGTATTGCTGGGATCCTGAGAGCCCGGGAAACCAGGAAGCGAGGGAGGGAGGGGAGGGTAGATGAGCCTGGGGATGGGGGGTGGGGGGTGGGGTGGTGGTGGGGGGTGGTGGGGGGGGTGGTGAGGGGGGGTGGGGGGGGTGGGGGGGTGGGGGGGCAGAAAGGGTGGCTGGCAGTCAGCGTTGAGACCTAAAGCTACTCTTTTAAAACTTTAATATTCTGGCTGCACTTTTTGAACCAGTATTTCACGCACACACACACACAAAATCTATTTTGTATCAATGGTTTGCAAGACCTAAATGGGATTTTCTCCCCTCTCCAAACCCCTTCTCAGAACTTCTCATGAATTAATCCAAATGTACAATACTGATTGGCCTCACAAATCAAACAGGTAAAATCAAAATGTTATTTTTCTTTCCAAATAGACTTACTATTGCATCTAGCAGTTATATACAATACAGAGGAAAATGTTTAGCTAAATGACTAGAGTGGGCAGGCTTGCTTATTTATTTGTTTGTTTATTGATTTATTTACTTATAACCAACCTACACTCACGCACACCGTTTTTCTTTCCTAAGGACAGCTGTGTCTTCGTGCAATGTATAGAAAGAAAGACTGCATTTGCATCCGTGCTGTCTCCGGCACTTAGCTGAATGCAAGGCGGATGCTAAGGAAACAATGAAGTGAATAATGTTTCTGCTCTACAAGAAGAGCTGAAGACTCTGATAATACGCACAAAACAGCTGTGAGTTTAAGACATAAAGCACCCCTGTTTAGTGTTATCAAAAGAAAATGTTGTTTTGGTTCTGGTTGCTTTGAAAAGAATTCAAACCAAGAAAATCTAATCTTTGACAAGTACAGTTGGGAGTTCTCAGCTCACAGCATGGTAATGAGGACAAACTTACTGGAGGGCAGGAAGAATCACATGCAGTTAAAGTGGCTTGCCCTCCTCTGCACCTGTGAGTTTAGCACATCTGCTAAAACCACAGCTAGTAGGTCACTTTCCATTCACCACAGGGCTCCCCCAAATAATACATCTGCATGTTTGAGGTTCACCAAGACTGTACTCTTTGTTTTTATTTGATAAAATGAGTATTCTGAGGATAAAGAGGAATACCTTCATCAACTTATGTGTAAAAGGGATTGTAGAGAAACAACTTAAAGGTCTATCCACAGGGCACATCACCCAGTTTCTTAGCGCCTCCATGTAAAGTAGGGCACCAGTTAGGTCACAGAGCTGGTTGGTTGATCTTAAGGAGATACAGCACAGAGGCCAGGGGTACATGGATTACCCTGGGTTGTTTCTGTAGCACCCATCTTCCCACACAGACCATGCTTGCCAGCCTCACTCAAAAATAGCTATGCACTCACAGATGCTTCCAACAATGAGTGAGAAGGACCAAGGGCATTTCAGAGTCATCCCTGTTTCAACTGATTTAACTCCCACAAAATGTACAGGAGATATCCACACACTTCCTTATTAAGGCCCTTCCCCATGGCTATACCAGTGGTGACAGTGCTGGTAGAGGTTCTCCAATCAGCTGTCTGAAAGCTCTTTGGTGAGTACCAAGCAGCTTCTGTTAGATCACCCACGCTGGGGGTGGATGGTGCGTTAAGTGACAAAGTGGAATCTGCGATCTTGTAAATAACCAGCCACTTAAGCTTTTATAAGTAACCTCAGTAAGGTTCACTGGTTCACTGGGCAAGACTTGAGTGCACACATTTTTTGGTCTGTTATTGGCGCTTTCTTGGGGTGAAATACATTTGCCTGTATCTCTCTAGGATTAGTCACAAAAGTAGTGAATTGTTACTTTATTACAGGTCCTTCTCTCTAGTCACCCACCTAACAATCCACATTACTTTTTTATCCATTTCAAAGTACTTTTTTATAGATTAATATACTGCACCTTGTCCTACTCACTAAAGCTAACCAAGCAAGGACTTTAATTGTGATCCGCTGTAACCTGATTATTCAGACTATTCAGAGTCCTTTTCCTTTCTGTAAAAACAATAATCAGATCATATAATCCTATAAAAAGCCTATTGCATTTACCTGTGAGCTTAATTGAATATGTGCGATGACTTTGAGGAAATTTCCATCTTAATAATTGTGAGTTTCATTTATGTCAGTTATATTGAATATACTTTTCTTTGGTCTTTAACCAAATGCCTTTTAGCTACTATGTAATGTCAAATATAGAAATCTGGCTTGTGACTTAATTTTCTCAAATATTTTAATTTTGATAAAAATGAATTGCATCTCCACTTTTCAACCTTTCTTGCCATAATGTATCAAAGTCGAGCTGCTTTTCCTCTCCTGGGTTTGTGGCACAGACTCTGCTCACAGTCTACTCAGACCCTTGGAATCCATCCAGAAACATTGTAGCCATGAAATAAGTTTGCTTCTTGCTTTTCTTGTTTCCTTGCTTCATTTCACTTGTAAGCCCTGCAGACCAATGAAATCCAAGTGCCCCTTTCTAGACTTCAGAGGCAACGTGTTTAAAATGTGGCTACAGAGCACAATGTTAGGAGTATGATTCTCGTGCACACCTTCTGTCCATCTAAAACTGTCCTGTTCTAAATTTCTGGATTTATTAAGAGTCAACAATGGGAGTTGAAGTGTGACACATTCTCACAGTTACTATAATATTCATACACATTTTCTCTCCTATTCTGTAAGTGGAGAAACTTAAAACTGTTTAAGTTGCAAATATTAAAGTCTACATGTAAAGGAGAAACTGAACACGGCTAAGATCAATGTTTCTGGCACGCATATTGGTAGATTTTATTTGCTAAAAGACTTTGCATATGAATTTGCATTAGAACCACACTCAATTGTCTCTCTCTCCCTAACCCAGTCTAAGATCGAGTTAGCTAACACCACAGACCTAGCAGGGATGTCATCTCTTGCATTTTCTATTTCTAAACTCGTTCGGGAATGGTAAATCTTGTTATGTCTGATTGGGATCATTTCAAGGATTTGGTACTCAGGACATGGAAGTAGGAGGATCGTGGTTTCCAGGTCAGCCTGGGTGACACAGCTAACCCTATGTGAAAATAAATCCTCATATTCAGGGCTGTTGGTTCAGTGATGAACACCCTACCTCACAATCATGAAGTTATTTGGTCGTAAGCAGTCTCTCCACATGGCCACTGATATTAGTGGAACCATTGAAAGGCCCTGGCTGTATTTTCCATCAGAATACTTTTTATATTTATAGGAATTTTTAAAATTGCATATGAGTGTGTCATGGATGTTCTCAACTCTGATCCAACCAGCCTTTTCGGTTTTTATATTTAGTTTTAAATACTTAGGTATTTACTTCATCAGCATTTCACAAAATTGGTAATATAGTTGGGTTTAGGACTAATATTCAACATTTAATGTATGCTTGTGTTGCTTTTCCCAGACTTTCTTTCCATTTCAATCCATATTGTATCTTAGCTGTGTACCCTTCACTGGGATATTGTGGCAGCGGTGACAGGAGGTATCACTAACTTTTCAAAGATGACTTAGCATGAGTATGCACTATGATGTAGTATGAGTCTCAGGCAAGGCACTGTATACTATATGTACACTAGACACTTCTCCATCATGCGTGTAACATGGCAAACATTAAAAATGCACCAGCAGGTAGCCCACATGTATGTTTTAATTAAAGCAGTATTAAAATAATTATGAACATATTTGTAATTTTAAATGATCAGTCTCATTCCTGGCCACTTTAAGTCAGCTGAAAGGGATCCCGCCTTGTTCCTTGAAGTGCCTCCTGGTGATGAACGCCTCAGCTGTCCTCTGAAGAGACCTTCATTTGCCTTCTGTCATGATGAATGCTGTTGCTGGATTGAGATTTATGGTTTACTGTGTGTTTATCATTGAGAAGATTTACAAGATCGGGATTCCAAGTCCTCTGGCTTTAGATGGTTTCTGGAGGTGCCTGCTGTCGCAGCTGGCCCTGGTGTCCTTTCCAGTACCTGTCTGGCAGAGTCTCTCTTTATCCTGGTTTGTTCTGGCTTGATGATGATGTGCCCGTGGCCGGGGCTCTTTGTGTTTGGATTGTGAAGGGTTCACAGAACATGACTCTGTGCATCCAGATTTGCCCTCAGATCTGCCTGGCTCTGCTCCTACCTCTCAGGGGAGCCTAGGACAGGCCGTTTGGGGTTTTATTTGGCTTACAATTCCAAAGGGATGCTGCCTACATGACCAGGAGGACGTGGCAACAGGCAGAACAGGTACAATTGCAGGAGCATCCTCATGTTCCTGCTGTGGGGAGAAACCATGCCCAGGAAACAGAGAGATGAGAAATTGAGGCAGAGTTGTCAAGCCCTGCCCCTCAGACACTCAGTATTCCAACGAGTCTCTACCTATTCAGGGTCACATCACCTTTTAAAACAGCACCAGAAGCTGGAAGCTAACTATTCAGACACGAGAGAGAGCCTATGGGTGACATCATAACCACAGCAAGCTCCCGGCAGGTGGTCTTGGAGCACACCAAGGGAGACCTTCCACTATCCATTTGCAGGCTTTTACCAGGCCTGCTACATGAAGAACTTGGCACACTTTACACATGGAAACTGGTAATGAGAGAGGCCTACCAGCTTTAACACGGATCCCACTTTAGAGTCAGACAAAAGGAAGCTCTTAAAATAAAATGCCCCCAATTACAAAACATTTGCTCACTACGGAGAAACCAGATGAACACACAGCCAATGTATTGCAAAAGTACCTCAAATGAAAAGCATGCATGCAAACAAAGACATGCCAAAGAAAACAATTTATCCTTTAAAAATAACCAGACAGCAAATGGAAGCCCACAGAAAACACTTTTAGACTAGGGGGAAAAGGTGAGGATAAAACAAAAAAGACCAAAACTGTTTACAGTAGGAATAGCTCAGTGATTCATTTCTGTAATGTTCTGAGTAAGAAAAGCACTGGGAACACATTCCAGGCTCCAGGTTCACTGTGGCCCTCGGCACCATTTCAACAGAGCCCCTGGCACTGTATGTGTTCAGACACATTCACAGACTCCTGTCGAAATTTCAAAATGTAGTCTCTCATAAATTATATTTTAAGAAATAAAGTATGTTAAGTGTTTCTCCCTTTGTGATATTTTCTCTTTTTTTTTATTTTAATGTTTTATTTTCTTTTAAATTAGAAATGTGGCATTGTTAATTTTTTCCACTAATTTATTTATTCACTTCACATCCCAGTTGCTACCTCCTTTCTGGTCGCCCTCACACAGATCTTTCCCTATGCTCCATCCCCTTCTCTGAGAGGGTGGAGGGTCCCCCTGGGTGTGCCCCCATCCTGACATATCAAGTTACTGCAGAGCTAGAGGCATCCCCTCCCACTAAGCCAGACAAGGTGGCCCAGCTAGGGGAACTGATTCCACAGAGAGGCAACAGCTTTAGGGACAGCCCCTGCTCCAATTGCTGGGGACCCACATGAAGACCGAGCTGCACATCTGCTGCAGGTGTGCTGGGGGCCTTGGTCCAGCCTGTGCATGCTCTTGGTTGGTTGTTGAGTCTCTGAGAACCCTCAAGCGGCCAGGCCAGTTGATCTGTTGGTCTTACTGTGGAGTCCCTATTCCCCTCATCGCCCTCAATAGTTATCCCAACTCTTATGTAGTCTCCGAACTCTGCTCAATGTTTGGCTGAAGGTCTCTGCATCTGTTTCAGTCAGCTGCTGGGTGGAGCTTTCAGTCAATGAATGCTATATCCAAAGATTTCACAAAGCTGGCAAAATGCATAGCAAGCAAGGAGTTTCCAGTCTGCTTTGCTGGTCTCCAGACCCCTGCAGGGAGCTCCCTGGGGACTAAGGATGATAGCTTCGCCTAGAAGTAGGCACGGTTCTAGTGTCCATCTGCTGCAGCTCCAGAGCAGGCAACAGTGGCTACGACAGCAGAATGCTTGCTTTCCCCTCCTTTCTCTCCTGCCCTTCTCCACAAGGAAAGCTTGTCACTTGTTTGCAAACACTTTGCATTGTGCTTTGCATCAACTGCTGCTCTCACAGTTGAACATCTCCTTCTATCTTTATTTTATTTATTATTATTATTACTATTTTATTCACATTGGCAGCTATAAGAAAGCAGCCACACAAAAGCAAGCCTGTGACATCATTAGGCCACTCTCTCCAAAGCTTCTCTGGATACCTGGAGTTGTGTGACTCAAGCAACAGCCTCAACACTTTGCCTCCAGACTCACAGTGCCTCGCCCACCACCAGCTATTCCCTGAGTGCAAACAACCAGTAATTTTAGAAAAATCTGAGCTGGACTTCATGAGTACCAAAAGGCAAATATGCATGGCAATTGTAAAGTTGGTAGACGGTATAATTGTTTTTTAGAATATTGCAAACTCAGGATTCAATCATCCAGCCTTGAAGGCGTTCCCAGAATGCAAAGAAGCTCCCCACTCTGTGTGCTCTCGCTGTGGGATGCTGCATCTGATAGGACACTCCTTTATTTTATTAGTTCTAAGCCTGCGGGTTGGCATGAGTTGTGAGCAAGATGTTCCCTCTTCATAGACGCCACCTCTCCCTCGCTGGAATTATTTAATAATTCTACTTATCTGGCTTGCTGAGGCTGACCGACAATAGCAGGTGGTTTTTCAAAAATAGAATAACTATTCAATTCTCCATCACAACTCATGGACATAACATAGCAGTAAAGACAAATTAGTGAGTAAGGAATTGGGCATTAGTTACATTAAAATTGTATCATTAACACACACACACACACACACACACACACACGCACATGGCACATGCACATGTATACACACACACACTCACATGCACATGTATACACACACACACACACACATACACACACACACACACACACACACACACACGCACACTCACACACTCACACAGTTTCCACAACATTAAAAGTTATCTTCCCAGTAAAAATAAATCCTCTTGGTGAATTTGCATACACATTTTCTTAAAACAACCCTGCCAGCTTTAAATAAGTTGCTTGTTTTCCTTGTTAATCAGATATGCTTAATGTCTGAGGATGTGTCTAGAATAAACACCTTAGTAAGGAAGCTCTTAATGATGTTAAAGGAGGGCTTTGATGAACGTGTTCAGTTAATGCCTCCATTTACAAGCCCCGTGACCTTTAAGACCTTGCTTAAGGTATTGTATCTGTGTTCTGGGCAGTAAGAGTAAGGCCGATTTGAGCATTAAAAACAAACTAACATATTGCAGCATGCTACCTTGTACAGTATCTGTCTCTGAGGCTCAGCAAGTACTTGGAAAGGACAGCTTGCAGAGTCTAACATAAGCTATTACACGAGCTACGATAATTTTGAAATCCTGTTTTCCTTCACCATTAGCAGAAGGCTATCTATTCTGTCGACTTCAGTGGCCAACCTGAAAAGCTCTGTGTGTGCATGCACACGCATGTGTGTGTGTGTGTGTGTGTGTGTGTTGGGCTGTGCGGGGATCTACAGCCTGTAATTAACGTGCTGGCCTCAGCTCGCTAACCCCAGGAGCATCTCTGCAGTACATGAGCTATCCAGCCAGCCTCATCCCTCCCCCAAGGAGTCATAAACTGAGGCTGCAGAGTTAGTGCAGAACCATCTGTGGCAGCCCTGTGACAGCTCTGTTACTGCCGCCCCCCTCCTGGGAGGGCCTGGAGGTAGCACAGTGAGCCAGAAAGAAAACATTTTGCCTTCTCTCTGGGGGTGGGGCAGAGCCAGGAGGCAGAGGGTGCACAAACACATGGATTTCTGGTAATGAAGTCAAAGACCAAGAGCACCATACCCAGGGGCATGTTTCAAAATATTTCTTTCTGAATAATACTTCCAGTTGCTTTAGACTGTAATTGTTTTCTAAGTCATCTCCCCTACACATAGGTACACATACCCACTAATGAGACCATTTTTTTTTTATTGAAAAATCTATACTATTGTTTAGAGGTAGCATGCTTTAAACAATCTGATCCTGCTTCCCTATGGGTTGGACTATTTATAATATATTGCCTTTTTTTTAAACCAAGAGGATGCATGGCACACATTTCACTATAAAACCACATTTTAAACCTTTACTCAACCCAACATTGTAATTCTAAATTAGTATCTCTTTCAGTGTTAAATGATATATGTTCATATGAAAATCTCGTAATGAAATGCAGTAATCTGTATGCTAACTAAAAATCCTAAAACAGGAACACTTAAAAATAAAGTCAAACAAATGGCCCTTTCAAAGGTAGACAGAGCCACTGGAAATTCTATTAGCTTGACTCCAAAAAGCCTAATTTTAGAAATATTTTTTAGAATATTAAACCAAACAATTAGCTTGACAATGACTGCTTAAAAGCCAAACAATTAGCTTGGCAATGTAAAAGGTAAAGTAGTTGATACATGAAGGATACAGGCTTTATATTCCAAAATCCTATATGACCACCTTTACTAAATTACAGCAGTTATGTTTTAAACATTAATAAACTACATGATTTTTGTAGCATTGTACAGTTAAATTATGGAAAACTCATGGATAATTTAAAGGAAAATATTAAAAGTCACCTATAGTATCAATAGCCTTAAATAACCCAGTTAGGAACTTTGACATGCTGCCTCTAATAGTTTGTGTTCCTATGTAGGGTTTCTACTGCAAAGACGAAGCTATCATGTTGCCATCTTTTTGAAACACATTTTCATACAATACTGCAAATGACTTTTTCTCAAATGTAGTCTCTTTGACACATTTGTATCACTGTGCTTCATTGTAACAATATTCAGTGCTTTTTATCCCTTTCTATCAGATATGATTCTTCCACCTTAAAACCAAACCAAACAAAACAGCAAACATCTCTTAGAATTTCTTTAGTCTTCACAGCTTCAAGACTCTCTTATTATTCATGGTGGCGACACTGGAAGGTGTACGCTAGGTTTGACTAGCTCCTCATCCTGATGCGCTATCAATTGAAAGTCACAGGTAGAGCAGGATTGTATGTGGATATCTCAGCCCTGTGTGTTGTATACTGTGTGTGCAGCTGACAGTGTGCATCCCTGCCATCCATGCACTACACCACGGTGGTCTCATACAATTACTGTGAAGCTGAACGTTCCTGTCTCCTGGCAATGTGTGGCCTCATAAATGGTGTGTGGTGATGTTAACATGAAAAGAGACCCACTGTGCTGCTATATCACAGCACACTCCACCACAACAGACAGATGAAGTGTTGACACTCAGTCATCTCTCTTGACAATAAAAGACTATGTTACTGAACTAGATATTCTTTTTTTTTTTTTTTTTTGGTTTAAGACCCTGAGAAATGAGGCTGAGATGCATATTTTACATACCAAAGCAGACCTGGCCTCCAGGTTCTTGTAGCATCCCTTAGTCCCTACCTGGCATGCCCTGCCCCTAAACCTAAACTTCCCCCAGAGGCTCTTCCCTATAAAATCCAGACATTTTTGTCTCCCCACTCTCCTCTTACTCCTCCTTCTTCTTTTCCTTCTCCTCCTTTTCCTCCTCCTTCTTCTCCTTTTCCCCTCCTGTCTCTCTGTATCTCTCCCTCTGTGCTTGCATTCTCTCTCTCCCTCTCCCTCTCCCTCTCCCTCTCCCTCTCCTCTCCTCTCTCTCTTCTTCCCCTCTCCTCTCCTCTCCTCCCCTCCCCTCCCCTCCCCTCCCCTCCTCTCCTCTCCTCTGTCTCTTCTCCTCTCTTTTCTGTCCCTTCTCTCTTCTCTGTCCCTTCTAATAGTGACTACCCTGGCCTTCTTCCCCGGGGCTAGAGAACTTGCAGAAGAGCAGCTTCCCAGCCAACCTGCATTTATTATAACCTAATTTGGCTTGAATTGGCTCTTTTCACTGGTGGAGAAATAACTTATCAGATAGTGCCAAAACCCAGAATTTGAGAGCCTAGGCAGTGGTCTGGTCTTTTCTGGCCATGTGGGGACTACTTCTCTCTCTATCCTTCTATGCTAGAAACATCATTTCTTTGGATTCACTAAGTCTCTATACCCGACTATTGCTTTTGTAGGTCCAGGACCCGTTGGGCTTTCTCTGCTGAGTCATGACTGCACCAGAGCTAGCCCCATCTGAACAAAAATCAGTTCTTTGTTTTGGAACAGTCTTTGATACAGAGATGTCTTATCTGAGATTACTTCCTCCACATAAACTGTACAGTTCAATACTATCGCTTGGGACACCATTTCCATAGTCCTGGGATCTCTGGCAAACACTGGATACTGCTGGGTCTAAAACTGATGCCCAGACGTCTTTTGTGCCATATCCTCAGACCTTACAATTATACTTTTTGTTAATTTTTGGTATATTCCTTCTACTTATTTAAAAACTTCCAACAGTAAAACAACAATAAATAATAAAACAGAACAAACAAACAAAACCCAGGATACTCTGTGTTTCACAGCAGCAATCCCATAAATACATTTGCCACACACCCGTGATGCAGATCACATTACAAAGAGATGCCTGGAGATTAGAGGAGGCCACTGGAGGTGTCTGCGAAACAACTTTGTGATGCCCATACAGCAAATCAAACATCCCCAAAATGTTTCTCTGAACAAATCCCCGTGAAGTGTTCCATGACGGCACACCATCAGCTGTATTTAACCTGGGTAACCCTCACAAACACAGAATTCATGCAGTCCAAAAGGTCCTTGACTTATGATGCTTCGACTTCACATGGTTTAAAATAATTCAGTGGAAGTGGCCCTTTGAATTTTGAAATCGGGTGTTCTTCCAAGCAGGCAAGATGATACCAAGTAACAGCTATGATGATGGGAAACAATGGTGTTCAGTAGTGTCTCATGATGCTCAGTAGGTCTGCTGTGCCTAATGCACCATGGGTATATAATATTTTCAGCTTATGATTGGTTCATTGGGATGTAGTCCTACTATAGGTTAAGGAGCATCTAAATATAGTTATGTTTAAGTTACATTGTGGCTTTTATAACAAACCTCCTGTGACATCTTAGCAATGCCCACGTCTAGTAGAATCAACCGTCACTGCATAAACAAGGAGAGTTTCTACAACTCCGAAAACCTGAAGCCTAGGGATTAATAATGAGGAATGCTGAGCAAGCTGAGACAGGGGCCTGGTCCCTACCAACGTTTCAAACAAAATAAATGGGGTTATATGTTCTTAAGAAACTTGGTTAAAATAATTTTGTATTTGAGCTGTGGCAAATTTCTCAAAGCTTAAAGGGAAGTTTCTGGGTGGCACATTTTAGAGTGAGACTCTCGAGTGTGGTACCCTCTTGTATTTAGCTTGTCTTTGGCTTTGCTGTTGGCTACATCTTGGATGGTCCTTACCTTACAAGGCTACAGATTATCCTTCTATGCCTTCCGTTTCCCTAGCTGTTCCTTCTATGGCTCTTCTCTTACATCACTTTCAAGCTTAATCCATTTTAATCTTACAAGTAGCCTTCTCATACTCCTGAGTCCGGACAAAATGCCCCATTTCTTTCCTGGTCTCACAAAAGTCTAGACTGCAGGAAGAGTTCCAAGCTACAATAGGAAAGATTTGTTAAACTGTTTTCCACAACAAGCTTACAGAAGGTTACAATGTTGCCACTGATGAAAAAGTGTCTCCTGGAGGTATACAATGTGAGTCCTATGTTCTAGGAAAAGTCTCATCACCAGGTGGCTTCAAGGAATCTGACACTGTTAACCACCTGCATTTGTACAGAGTTAAATATCAGTTTAGGTAGCTATGTGTTTTAGCCTTCCCTTATAAGGAAAGTTCTCTTCAGTTTGAAGAGAAATACATTTTAACAAGAAAATATTACCTATGAAACCATCATAATCTTAGAAATAATTAAGAGACCTTAGAAAGTTTCTGGGTCAGCCTCATTGGTTTTATAAAAAAAAAAAGTGTTTAGTGGAATGACTTGTTATGGCAATTTAATACATTGATCACAGTAGAGGATATAAATATATGTTTCCTACCTCACCTTTTCATTCAAGCCTTTCCTTGTTAAGGTTGTGTTTCCAACCAGGTCACATCTGTGATGTATTAAAGCACTGTGCCCACAATGACTAGCAGCTGCATATTTTTGAAGAACAACATAAAAATAGAAATGTAGATTCAGTCTGGCAGGTTCCTTTATATCTTGACCAGAGTAGTAGAGGAGCTACAGAAGCCAGTATGGGGTTTGCCGTGGTCAGTGAGCACGCGTGACATGTGGTTCACAGAGTGTAGCTCTGCTTGCTGGAGCTGTTCACTCCCAGCAGCCTTTCAGGCTTCCCTGCACCACTGTCCTCACAAACAGGAGAGTCGTGCTTTATGCTTTGGGTCTGGACTGAATGCAAACAAGACAGGAGCTGAGGGTGAACATTTCTCTCCACTTGTGTCTCTGTCTCTTTTTGAGTCCTGACTATGGATGAAACGTGACCAGCCGTCTCATGTTTCACTCTCGTTCTGTACCCTGATGGGCTTTATTCTTAACGTCTGAGCCCAGATAAACTCTTCTGCCAAGTTGATTTCATCAAGTATTTTGTCTAAGCAACAAGAAATGTAACACTGTAACTCTGTAACTCTCTCTCTCTCTCTCTCTCTCTCTCTCTCTCTCTCTCTCTCTCTCTCTCTCTCTCTCTCTCTCCCCCCCCCCCCACAGCACAGCCAAACCACGTTTAATGAGTGGAATTTTGTGAATGTATCTTCATTCTTTGGTCTTAGTTTTTACAAGCCATTTCTTCTGTCTCTTAGATACTGAGCTATGCTGTCAACATCTTGGTGATCCCATTGTCTGTTGCAGACACTGACAAGCTGTCTCTGGTGCTACATATCACCATGTGCGTATTGCCACGTGGCCTGGGATTACTTGATGAGAAGAGATAAACACTGTGTGGTTCATACTCACCCCATCCATTAAGTTGACCTGCCCCCTTAATGTAACATAACCTTAACTTCAGTAATCCTTTAGGGCCAAAGTATCCCCATCATATTCTCTGAGTACTTAGATTTGACATACATTCATGCAGAATCTCTGAGATTAAAATGGAATTTGTGGTGCTAAGAAATGTAACAATGTGTGTGGAGGTATTCTCAATGTTGAAGTAGATGACATAACTGTCTCACAGAATGTCCTGACCCAGATAGGGGTCCTACTTTAACAACCCTAGCCAAAGGCAGTTCTTCATAGAGTATCTCTAACAACTGGGGAAGGTATTAAGTATGAAATGGCAAGAGTTTCATGGCTAACCAAACTTAAACTTGTACTTTCTTAGATTATCTACCACTAGTGTTGTTAGTGCTTATTGGTTGCCACTGGGTGGTGGCCTGAAGACACTGGGGCTGCCTAGGTCTTCCAAGAGTTTCGGCAATCCCCTGATGATGGAGTAATGGGGAGCAGACTGTGTGGCCAACTCAGGGATGTTCTGCAAAACAGGCCCATGGACAGAGGCGCAGCCTGCATCCTTTGGACTAAGAAAACCACCAGCCCGGGCCAGGTTTTCTGTGAGGCTCAGAGGACAGCACTCCATGAGTCACTGTTAGCATCTGTGCTTGGAGTCTCCAGGTTCTCCTTCTGAGTCTTCCGAAGCCACTGGTAATGGACAAAGAAAATGCCTCTGCCAGTGATCATGGAGGAACAATTCTTTCCCTTAGCCTTGTCTGAGTGGCTGCCATAAAGAAGAGATCACAACTAAGGGAGTGTGTGTGTGTGCTGGTCTGCAGTTATTTTAGCACACAGGAGAGACGCTTGAGGAACATGTCTCATGTCTGTTCTTTGTACTCCAGACTTAAGAAGAGACCGAAAAGCACTCTGGTAAAATCCTAATGAAAGGCTCAGAGTTTCATCTGTGTGTTTTAAAGGCTCTTGAATAATGCCAAGTTGACCCACAATTAATATCCAAATGTCAGAGACCAGCTAAGAGGAACAGAGCGAAGAGAACTCAGTGTTGCTGGCCCAGCCTGTGTGGAGTTAGCTAGGTGCTGGCTGATGTTGGGTGCAGGCTAGGTGCTGGCTGATGTGTGCTGAATGTCGGGTGCAGAGCATGAGGTTCTGAGCACTGGGAGGTGGGTACTGATGTGTGTTAATGTAGACATGTTCACGTGTGTTAACTGTCCTCTCTGAGTGTCTGGCTGGAATGTCAATGCATTTCTACCTACTTTAGTAAATGGCTTAGAACAGCACTCACAGACGCATGGTTCTTTCTTTAGCCTTGTTATGGTGGCTGGCATAAAGATCAGATCACAACCAAGGGAGTCTGCGTGCTGTTCCGTGGTTATTTTAGCACACAGGAAAGATGCTTGACAAACACGCCCCACTTCTGCAGTGAGAGCACTTCTGGTAAATGTCTTAATGAACAGTTTGCTAAATGAGAGGAGGGAAATGAAGTCAGAGATTGCAACTGAATGACTACTGGGAAATTTCACATGCTTAAAGCCCAGTCTTTTAGTTCCTACACTACATTCTTGAATTTTCCACATCTTCTGGTACCAGTTAAAGCTTCTTGTCGATTTGTCATAGACCTGACCATCAAAATATTGTAGTGAATACTGCCAAGAAGAATAAAACAAGTTTGGGGGCAGGGCACATGACTTCCATCATGGGTTATCTAAACTCTTTTGGGGGAGCGATCTTGGCCAAGTCTCACCAATGTGACCATTTCCTAAAAACTCAGGACTTGAACAGGTGACCTGGCTCAGGGAAGACCTGTGGGGCAGGGAAACTAGCTCCTCAACCAAAGAAGCTATGACCATAGCCAGCAAATGAGTCACTGATAGGGAAGTTCACACAGTGAGAAAGTCAAGCGGAAAACTGGGTCCCGGGTGCCACCTGGTAGCTGGATGTTCTTGCAACAACCAATCACCCTTTCCAGGTCCTGGGGATTTTGTGAGAAGGAAGCAAACTGAGAGACTCCAAGGACTTCTGCAGCATCCCGGCACATGGAAACATCACGACCAAACAGTTGTTCTCCTGTAAACCATAGTAGCCCTTTGAATTTATCATGAATCATCCCTACCCACCACTGTAAGAAATCTCTTCCATGGCCCTAGAAATGCAAAGCCATGCTGTGATCCTCTGATAGTTCCTAGAAAAGGAAGAGTTGGAGACCCAGGAACAAATAACCATCAAAATCATCACATAATGTCTTCACCAGGCAATGGGGGAGAGAGTGACCTATCTAGATATCTCATGCCATCAAGTAAAACATTCAGTTCCAGAAAAGGGTTACGTCTTGTTGAGTCATTGATCAAAGAGGTCCCATAGGTCCCCTGAACACCACAGACTATTACTAAGTCTACCAGTTGTTCTCTATAACCCAATGGATGGTAAAGCCCCGTTGATGAACATACAATATTTCGTTGTGCCCCTTAACATGGAGAAATTGATATGGTGCCTATGGAAAGGCTTCACCCTATGGATCACCTGTAGGCTAGCATTCATGGTATTATGAGGTATTTTGCATGCTACTGGAGGGGAAAAGCAGTCAGCACTTTCACTAAGCTACAAACATGGTGCTCTACAACAGATACATGTCCACGAGACATCCTGGTGCAGTTTTGGCACAAATATGACAGGAGCAGCCAGTAACTTTGAGGGGGTATATTTGAGGCCCACTTTATGAGATGGGACCTACACCTGACACTGATAAAGTAGTCAAGAACCTAGGCACTAGTTAGATCCCAGGCTCAAGGGGAAACTTAGTACTGAGATCATTCTGCTAAATGAAGAAGACAAAGAAATGGCCTCTAACGATGTATGCCTGTACCCAAGAACAGAACATTACTCAAACCTCTTCAAAGAAGCTTCACAGAAGAGATGGTAATTAAAAAGGAGGCTCATATCTGGACAATGTGCAAAGATGGAGAGACTTTGGAGTACACGGCCCTCAGTGGGATGTCTCTATCAAAGTTCTTACCTCAAAGGCTCTGGGATTATGTGGAAAAGCAGGAAGAAATAGTGAAGAGTCAGAGGTGATGGTGGACTTGAAGGAAACAGTGCCTTCCAGACACAGCAGGGCTGATGCACATACGAACTCACAGAGACTGTGACAACATACACTTAACACCTGCACTGTTCAAGCACTGACATGGGAAGTATGCACAGGCCCACCCTTAACCGAGGAGCTATTTGTAATTGGTACCTGCTGAGAAAGGGACAGTCAGTTTTCTCAGTGTGGTACAGCTGAGCATATTAACCAGACTCCACTGCAAGCCAGTGCAGGAGAAGGTAGTGAATACAAAACAGACTCCATTTTCTTATGTGTGGTGTTTTTGTTTTCTGTTGTTATTTTCTTGTTCTATTGATTTTTTAAAAAAGTTTGTTTTGATTTTCAACTTTTTGATTTTTGTTGTTGGGTTTTTCTTTTTCTTTAAGAGGGAGGAAGAGAAAGAATATGCAGTTGGTAGGTGGGGGTGTGGGAAGGCTCTGGTAGAAGTTGGGGGAGGGAAAAGAAAGAAAAGGAAATTAAAAAAGAAAAAGAAAAATGGCAGTGATTTCAAATAGACCTTTATTCTCCTGATTGCTTTGCAAAGGGAACACGCTTGAATGCCTTCGATTCAAGCTTGCTCGGAAGTCTCAAGGCCACAGATTTTAAAAGACAGTTCTCGAGATGACATCTGAATGTTGAGTGTGTGCATAATGGAGTAAAGTCACTCTAAGGAACTCAGTAACTTCTACACACATATAAGAGAAAGACCTGTAAGAAGCATTTTCCCATTATTAACAGGAACTGGTTACTATTTTTAAATGACTGTTAAAATTAAAATATTAAAAAAACACCAAAAAGTAAAGAAAGGAATAACATAACCACTGCTGGTGCATTTGCCATGCAGATCAGTGAAGATGATATTCTCCATTGCATAACCCATTACTGAGATGAAAAGTACTCTCTTCCCTTCTAGAGAATTCCTAACACTAGCTTTGTCAGACACAGTAACATAGACAGCACAGCTGAATTGATGTTCTAAAATGTTCTAGATGCTTCTGCTGTACAATAGAACATCCCATCATATACCCAAGGTCAAGAAGCTTGATTATTATTTTTTCCTCATTCTTGTTCTTTTTTTTTTTTTTTTTTGAGACAGGGTTTCTCTGTGTAGCCCTGGCTGTCCTGAACTCACTTTGTAGACCAGGCTGGCCTCGAACTCAGAAATCCACCTGCCTCTGCTTCCCAAGTGCTGGGATTAAAGGCGTGCGCCACCACCGCCCGGCTTCTTGTTCTTCTTCTTGTTCCTCCTGTTCTTGTTCTTGTTCTTCCTCTTGTTCTTGTTTTCTTCTTGTTCTTGTTTTTGTTCTCCTTCTTCTTCCTTCCTTTCTTCCTTCCTTCCTTCCTTCCTTCCTTCCTTCCTTTCTTCCTTCCTTCCTTCCTTCCTTCCTTTCTTCCTTCCTTCCTTCCTTCCTTCCTTCCTTCCTTCCCTCCTTCCTTTCCTTAGTTCAGGTATGTTGGTGTTGATCTCTGGAGAACAGAGACTCAGCAGTACAGACACCTCCTCTTATCTCCATTGACTATCTCTGCTAAGTATTTATTTTCTCTGATGATACTAAGTTGTTATGAATTAACAGGCAAAAGATAACAGAATATTTTGGAAACTTTCTTTTATGGAAATATCCAGAGAGAATTTTCCAGGAGTCAAAAAAGTATCATGTTTCACAGGTGAGCAAAAATGTAGGTTTTTAAAACTAAATGCTCAAGTTATGTCCCAGAAAAAGCATGTTCATACTAATGTTTTTCATACGGAATCTCATTTCTGGTATGTGGGGCTTCATGTATATGAGGCAAGCATCACCAGGTATGTGAATGCTGTATCTCCAGCTGGGACATAGCTTTTAAGATATAGTTTAAAATACTGCACACATGAAATGTACACATGTGAATAAGGTGCACACCTACACATATAGGAAGAGTCATGACCTTTGATCTGAGAATGTAACAACACAGAAGCTGTTTCCAGGGGACATCTCCAGGGCACAGAGGGCATAAATCTCAGACAGTCTTCTGGAAAGCTGAGCCAGTACCAGGTTGGAAAGGAACCACTGGGCGATTTTTGGACACATTTCCTTTACATTTTGGGGCAGCCAGTCACTGTCCTCTTTGGATATCTTGTGAGAACTGCTGAACAGATTGCAGAAATGCAGACAGAGACATAGGTTCCGGAGACCCTCTGTAGTTCTGGCCCCACCATATGCTCCTGGCTCTGACAAGCCATAATCTGAAACCTGGAGGATGTGGTTACCCAGAGTGGTTCTATCAGCACTTTCAAAAACTCAAGGCCAAACCAGTCGGGCTTCCTGCCCAGCTGGAATACTTTTGCTTAAAGGGTAGTGTCTGAAGTCTTCCTGGGCTTACAAAGAGTTTAGCATAATCTATTTTTTAACCCCCTCCCACTGTGTGGCAACACAGGTGCTACTCAAGTCCCATCTAGACAGTTATTTACATCAAGTAAACAGATGGAAGTTATAATTATAACCAAGTGTGTATTTCCCCTCCTCAGACAAATACTTCCTTATTAAGGATAGCATAGTTTCTTTATGATGGTTAAAAGCCAAACTCACTTTCAAAATGTCACCAGAGCATTCAACTTTTCCCATGAAAGACAAAAGCACTCAGACCAACACTTAACTTAAAAATCAAGACAAGTCCTGTATATTTAATTTGCAAAAAAGAGAAAACTATAAATTTAAATACATTAAAAATATGTAAAAATTAAACACATTTAAATAATCATATGGGGGAATTTGTGTGTGTGTGTGTGTGTGTGTGTGTGTGTGTACATGCATGTACTGAAAGTGTGTTAGTGTGTTCATGTGCAGGTGGGTGTCCCAGTGTGTTGATGACTATGGAGGCCAGAGGCCAGTCTCCATCTTGGGTGTTGATTTTGGTCACCATTCACCTTACTTCCACGGAGGGCTTGGTTTCTCACGAGCCTGGATCTTATGGTCCCAGACAGTCTGGATAGCCAAAAAGCCCCAGGCATCATTCTAAAGCCACCTGCCACTTTACAAGGATGTTGGAGATCAAACTCAGGCCCCTCTGCTTGAGAAGCAAGCCCATCACCCATGCAGCCATCTTCCTAACGTCACCATTTTGTTTCCTATGAGCTGGCCTCAGGCACTGAAATAATTAAGAATCGCACTGTTATCTACTTGTATACCTAACTCACCCCTCACATGCATCTGACCTTCTGCTCTGTGACCTTTTTCACACACACAGGATGCTTGGCTGACACATCTATCACATGGAACTTTCATATTAACACAAGCGAGAACATCATTGGGATTAAATTTTGTCACATTTCCCATCTCCATACAGTTCCCTTTACATTCTGAGGAGCAAATCAGGGATGTCTCGATGCTTCTATTTCGTTACACCCAAATGAAACAGTTTGCTAATAAGACTCTGGAAATCCTGGGATCTCAGGGTAACTCACACACACTACCTGATCCTACAGTACTTCATAAGTGCTGCTTTGGAGAAGCCTCAACATTCGTCTTTCTGACAGGAATGGCCTTGTGCAGCAGAGTGAGGCCACCTTTCAGGTTCCAAATCACCCCACTGGTAATGCCTTTGGTGCCCTTTCTGGTCTATGCTCTCAGGGTACATGAAGATATGCACTACTTTTCTGAGTCTGTATGTTTCTTGAAGTCTGTATTGCAGGCCATATACCCTATGAGGCCACAGGTGTGTAAGTGGGGCTAGAAGGCAGCACCATCTGGCCTTGGTAGGTTGCTCAGGACTACAGACTGGCAGAGTGAATATGTCCCTCCTAGGTTTAGCTGTCTTAGAGGAAGGACAGGTGGAGGTGGGGATGGGGTGAGCCTTCCACGCAGTCTGACCACTTCCTCCCTTCTCTCTCTCTCTCTCTCTCTCTCTCTCTCTCTCTCCCCTCAATTTTGAGGACTCCTGTAATAAAACACAGATTTACCCACAATTGAATCTATTCCACAAATGATGACGCCCAAGGATGCAGCATAAAGGAAAGATGTCAGGAAAGCCTAGTGCATGTCCTTGATGACACAGTATACAGAAATCACAAGTGCTACTGTTCTCTGTCTTGACTGTTCTGGTGCCAGCTTAGGGACACAGATTTGTCAAAAGTTATCCAAACACACAGGTCAGCCAGTGTGACTTACTGTATATAAGCTGTACCCCAGGGAGTTCTTACAAGGTATTTAGAAGACCATAAACTCTGATGACCCCATGAACTCCCCTGGGAATGCTCTTCTCAGCTTCTGCATGGCACTAAAGCATACTTCCATCCCCATTTAGGACTGGCCTTCATCTCCATGAGTATGATGAAGACTGGGCTTCAGAGTCATCCCAACTTTTAAAAGCAATTAACAGGTACTGCGTTATCAGCAGAATATTTTTAAATGCTATATAATACTTGTACATCTCTAGTACAAAAGAGCAATTGAAAGAAACAAACGGCCTCAGCAGAAATCCCTAAAATCTCCTAAACGTTAATTAGATACTTTTACTCTAGTGCATTTAGGATAAAAAATTATAAAAAAATATATACAAAGAAGTGGTTTTAGGATGTACGGTTGAGGGCTGGTGTATACTGCAGTGCCAGAGAGTCTACATAGCATGTGTGCAGACATGCTTTGATTGCCAATATTGGAAGAAAGAAAGACAGGAGAGGATAGAGGGAGGGAGGGAGGGAGGGAGGGAGGGAGGGAGGGAGGGAGGGAGGGAGGGAAGAAAGAAGAAAAGGAGAAGAGAAGTAAGAAGGAGAAACAGGGATGATTCACACGGCAGAAAGAAGTTGGAGGAAAACGGAGCAAAGGAAGAAAGGGAGGGAGAGAGGAAAGAAGGAAAACAATCATTTTAGTTTCTTCTTCGATCCGAATTATGGGTTCAGAACAAAGGATACCAGAAGAAATCACAGGAAATTTATACAACATGCTACATTTAGTAAATAGTCTTAAAAGAGACTATTGTATTTTATTCAAAGGCTTCCAAGACTATGATGACTAACTTGTGATGCTCTGTATATGTACATGCTCACGTGTGTAAGTGCACATGTGTGGATCTGCATGTGGAGACCAGAGATCAACGGTGTTGCATCCCTTCATCGCTCTCCACCTGACCTTTTTCTGGTCTCTCACTGAACCTGGACTCGCCAACCTGACTAGACTAGCACAGAGACGCTCCTGTCTCCACCGCTCTGCCCCTGGGATTATGAGCATGTGCTGCCACACTGGTTCTTTCATGAGAGCTGAAGTTTCAGACGCCAGTGTTTATGCACACATGGCCAGCACCTACTGACTGAGCCCTCGCCCTTGTCCTCTTTCAATATTTGAAATATGATATTGAGATTTCTTCTTCTTCAGAAGGAAAAGGGGCCTTCAGATCAGCAATACACGAATCCTCGTCTTTCTTACGCAGCCACAGGTGAAGACACAGGGGCGGTCTGTCAGCTACTAACGTGCTGCTTCCAACTGACCAAAGGCCCCATTTTTTTTTCAGATAAACATCTAATAAGAGTGTAATTAAAATATGGAGCAAGGAAAACTTTTTCTTTTCTCAGCCTCTACAAGTCAGTTTGTCTGAGGGTTTAAGCCACTGTTTCAGCTCTTCATGAGTGGTTTCTCAGCCTAATAAAATGCTCTATTCATTGAAAGCAATTACAATAGATTTGCTGCTCTGCCAAATCAGTCATGCTATTAAAATCTACCTCCAAATATTACAGGATTCTCATTAAGCCATCGATGGCAATTTTAACTGAATGATGCAACTCTGTACTGATTTCATTATTTTCTCCTAACATATTATCTAGGTAATAGAATTAAATATACAGAGCAAAAATAAACAATACCTCTCCCACAGGCGTATCCAAATGGGGAATAATAAAATGCAGAAGACATAACCTTAAAAATAGTTTTGATATTGGGTGGCTTTCCCAGGCATCTCCACAAGGGCATACAAAGACACAGGTGTAGGCACATGTAATGATAAGTCTCTAAGGGTTCTGACATCCTTTGTCACACGTGTTCTCCAAAAACACAGTTTTCTAGCGTTAGTGAGAAGATGGGTCCCATGTGAATTAGCTACCAGAGATGGCTACTTTTGATGGTCACTGATTATTGGGTGAACCCCATCATGGACTTCCTTATGCATTCTGAATAAGTAGATGTCAGTGAGGAAGAACACTTCTTGCTGTGCTTTCAAAAGGAGACCATACATGCTGCCTCTCCAAGGCTGTGTCGTGTGAGTCTTCACAGAAAGTCTCCATGCACTGAGACACAACATAGTATAGAATAAGGAAAGAGAACCCAGTACTTACTATAAGTAAAAGCTGCTTTGGATTAGCATAAAGAAGCTTGTCCAGGTGGTACTAAACCCCTCAGACAAGATCAGAAAACTGGAATCTTTGCTAAAGGCTGGGAATATGGTTACTCTCCAAGGGAGGAGTCAACAGCAAGAAGCTAATTTCTCAAAGATGAGTAAGAATTCACTAAGCACGGAAGTGAGTGAGTGTCCTCACTGGAGGCCATGATGTCATTGCAGAGGCCCCAGGGAACTGGACGGCTCTGGAATTCTTAAGCACAGGAGGTGAAAGGGTGGGTGCTCATGAAGAATCAGAGAGGACATTGCACACTTAGTGGCTCACAGGAAGTGAGGCATGAGATTGGCTGGATCCGGATGCTGGAAGAGAGGCAAATGATGCTACTGTGTGGAGTTCTCAGTCCTTGGGGAGAGCACAGGGCCCAGGACTCTACTAAGTCTGAGAAGGACATGATTCTCGCTTGGACTCCTGTCAACAAAGAGGTTTAGCAACTGTGAAGCCAACAAAGACATTGCAGGTAGCTGATGGGCATAGAATGTGTGCAGAAGCCATGCTATTGTGTTTTATGAGCAAAGTTCACATAGTCCTTCACTACCAATTAGAAGCCCGGCCTCACGCTTCTCAGATGATGGTGTTCTTAGAGATGGATGTTTGTACCCAACAGACTGCTACTCATAAAGATAGACAAAACTACAAGGCTATTTTTAAACAAAACTGTGCCATATTGTTTCTATAATTTAAAGAATAATATTTTTGTACTTTCACAGAAATTGGGTTATATTTTTAACCAACCAGAAAGATAATAGTCTGTTTTTCTGAAACCAACTTTCACTGTGTAGTATTGGCTGGCATTTAATTTGCTATGGAGACCATGCTGGCCTTGAATTCACAGAGACCTGCATGTCTCTTACTCTAGAGTTCTAGAATTAAGGGTGTGGCTAACCATACTGAGCCTTCACAGTAGATATCTGATGGAAGAAAGAACCACTCAGCTTCCTGGAACTTTAAGTCATGCTACCAAGGAAGAATTCTCAGGCCCTGAGGCTGTTTAAAGTCACAAATGACTGATATGGCTTTCATTAGTTATAATCTGGCAAAATCTTGTATTATTTGGGCAGAAAAAATAGAATTTCTCTAACACAAAGGGAGCTACACATAATGAAACCACATTTAGAGCAAAGAACAGAAAGAATTCATCCTCTGCAGGATTATGCAGATTAGCACATTTGTACCTATGGATCCCAAAGGTTTCTTGACTTGTTTTGCTTCTCAAACACAAAGCCTTTTGTATTTGTGTTCTATTGTTGGAATTCTGTAACGCTGAGAAAGAAACCCAGCGCTGAGGCAAATAATGGTAAGCGGTATAGGTAGGCCTCTCTGAATTAGAGGATTACTGAAAATTTGGTCTGTGCATGACACTGTAGGCACAGGCTAGGGAGAGACATCAATGCATGGGTATCTTAGTCCATTTGATATCGCTATGATCACAAAATGCATTAACCTGCATCATTTATGTAAAGGGCTGTTTGTTCTATGATTCTGGGGTTGGGGCAGAAAGTTCTAGAACAGGTGCTGGCATCTGCTTGGTACTGGCAAAGGCATTCATGATGCAGCCCCATGGCAGAGGACAAGACAGGAGATCTCTTCTAGAACAAAGCCATTCCACAAGTAAGCCATGAATACGCTAAACTACTAGACCATGAGCGGATTAGAATAGACGAAGCCCTTCCCATATGCCTTTCCCACAGTGCTAGCTCCAAGAGCCATCAACCTATGCATTCAAAGACTAAGCTTCATCATGGCCTCCAGAGAGGACATCCACACTACGGCAATGGCCTGTGGCTATGCCTAATCGCTCAACTGCGGCCTGGTCTCCTGGACTTTGAAGGTAAAACCCTGGTGGAGCTCTGAGGGGAGGAAGGTTGACAGTGACTTCACAGACAGGCAGCCCAGGCTTCACCAAAAGTCACAGCCTCGTGAAAACATCTCTCTGGATCTCATGAATAACACTGAACAGATCCATCAGCAAGTGGAAATCTACCTGCAAAGGGCTTTGCATTTGAAAAGCAAAACAACTCCAGGAACCTTTGGGTTTGGCAGGCAGAGATGTGTTAAGCTCACTTATATTTGCTGCATCAACCTGCAGAGGTTGAGACATTTCTGTCCCTTACTCTCAAATTTGCTTTACCGTGCAGAAAGCCCTCTTTCTGTTAGAGATATTCTATTCTTCTGCCCAAATGATACTACAGTTAGCTAGATCATGACCAGTAAAAGCGACAGTATTTTTGAGCAGAAACTAAGGAAACCATCCCACGGGCCTGTGGATTCTGCCTTCCATCCAGGTAGAGATGCTACCTTTTCTAGAAGTCTATAGCAAGGAGAAAACAGAGAGAATGCAGACTATTATCCATGACAGAATCTGAATGTGAGCCAGAAATTCAACCATGCCACAACCTTTGGGGATTTCAGGATTATTTGTTATAATAACACAACCTTGCATGTCCTCAAAATGCCTGTGTGTGACCTTTCTGATCATTTGTAAATTTATAAGATAATTCTAACGCAAGTGGAGCCTAGAGCTGCTGGCAATGACAAGGGGGCCCTTTCTAGCTCCTGCACCATTCTCCTTCCCTCCAAAACTACCACTTGGGACTTTTCTCCTGCTAAGTACAGAGGCAGCCAGCTCAGCTCAGCCCGAGCTTCAGACAGGATGAATGTCCTCAGCCTACTCCTCCTCCGGAGCAAGGAACAAAGACAGGCAAGTAAATATTATGGTTACATGTTTATTTTTAATTCCACAAAGTTCATGCATATGTAAATCACAGATGGGTTTAGGCTTCTGGGCAGGCTGCCAGGGAGGTTCTTTGGGGCCTAAATGTGGGTATATTGTCCTAACATCACTTCACGTGGAGCACTCCACAATTACAATGCCAGAGCCTCAAGAAAAAGTCTTGATCTGCTTCTATTAGGAAATTATTAAAAATACTGGCAAAGCAGAGATTGTGGTAGATTATCCCAAGAGGAACAGAGTAATTAGGGGCCATTGATGCAAAACTGAAATAAAAATTGCTTATGCAAACATAGGCACCAGACAGTCACAGACTCCAAGCCAGAAACTCTGCCGGCTACCCTTAAAGAAATCCAAAGTAACTCCTCAGTTACTTTGTAAGGGACATTTCATTTCTGTCTCAAATAACCATTTTGTTTTGTTTTGTTTTGTAACGCGTGATCTGCTGTACAAATTATATAAATTTTATGTTTACTTTAGTATAAAACTATGTTCATAAGAATGCTTCCCAAAGAGACACATTGTGCTCATTGTAAGTAAATAATATTTTTCTATATTAGAGAGAGAAATCAGAATAAATCATCAGGAGCTAGGAAGATGGCTCCATCTTGCAGAGGACCTTAGTTCAGTTCCCAGCACTCATGTTGGGTGACTCAGAACCACCTGAAACTCCAGCTTCATGGAGTCTAATGCCCCCTTCAGGCCTCTGCAGGTATTGCATTTACATATCTACATACCTCCACACAGACACACATACATAGAAACACATAAATAAAAAAAATCTTGAAAATATTAAAAAATATAATAAATCCTCATCTAATAATAATGCTCTATTCTTAATGTGACAATACTATTTTTCTGTATGTCAAAGGTAGTAAGTTTGTTTAATATGGCTCTGTCACAAAGAAAAATTTTATAGTATGACTTTCTTCTACTGGGCTCAGCCATGAGATATGTCTGTGCTCAAAAGAGACACAGTGGCTTCATTTAAGCTGAGTGTGGATCCTAGAGAAAGAACCCCAGGATCCAGACAGTTCCTCACATGTGGTTTATAGTCAATGCAATTTGATAGAAACCTTTCTCACAGTAATGAATTTTCAAATTCATTACAGAATGAAATAGCCAAAGGTCTCGAGGCACCTCCAGTGAAAAGCCATAAACTAGAGAGAAAGCACTTGGACACCAAAGCCCTTGTAGCTCTGCATGCAGAGAATCAGCTGTAGGGAACACAAAGGCAGTTGTATTGTCCACCGGACACTAACATCCAGGAGTGGCAGTAAAGGCTGAACGCCAGTTGCCATCAGCTGTCATGACCACTTGAAGACAAACTCAACAGTAGCGACAAGGAAGAGACAACTTAAGTTTTCTTTCTTCAGAACAAGGGACATCTGTTGTAACACAGACAGCAAAAAGAGCAAGATGGGCAAGTTCAGAAACTAAAAAATTTTGATGTCTTCTAAGAAATATGTGGAAATCCAACCTACTTGATCATACTACAAACCAGGGGCACCTTGCTTACTGGTTTCCATAGACATATCCTTACTTGCAGCGTGTGCCCACACCCAAGGGAAACAAGTGTGTAGGACTCAGACTCTGACTGTAATCTACTTCCCAAGATCTGTTAGACTTTAGCAGGGCCATTTCACTCTTGCCATCCAGCTTATGTCCTACCATAGGTGTAATAGAATGTGCCTGCCAAATAACCACAGATCCTTTCCTCTCAGAGAGTAGATCTGGAGGACATAGAATACTTCCTAGCTTAGGTCACAGACCAAAACCAAGCACTGTAGTGTTTAAGAATTAAAATGAGGAAGCCAAGATGTCTCTGTTCTTGATCTTCCATATATATACTATTCTGGGTGTGACACCCTAAGTCCTTTTCTTAGGTGATGTATTTCCCTGTTCCTTCAATAGTAGTGGTGACGTCGGGTGGCTACTATTGGGAGGGTGCACTCTCCAACACTTAGGGAACTTGCAGTCCACGTGCCTGAGCCAGAGTGCCTGGTCTGTCACTCACATGCTATTCATCTGGACAAGACCTTTTTTGCCTCAGGGTGTTTTCACTGCAGCAGAGGGAGGTAGAGATCTTATTACAAGAGTAAGAGATTGGAACTTGTTGGACACCCTGGGTCCTGCCTGTTCTCTTCATTGCAAGTACTGCAGAAAGGTCATGGTCAGTCACAACCTCCATTATTTTTGACATATCTATCTGGGCAATTTCCTTCCTTTAAAGCCTTCCTTGGCCATTGCATTAGGGACATATAGATCTTTAAGGACATGTTAGATGAAATAGGTTTCTGATTTGTTTTATACAGAAAGGACCTCAGGAAAAGCACAGTTTCATCAGAGTTTTTCTGTGCAGACTTATCCCATTTGCTAATGAAACAGCTGAACGGTTTTTGTTTTTCTAGGTCTGAGGTCTTAGGGATAGGAGGGAGGAAGTTCTTGGCAGATAACATCACAAGGCAGAAAAGGTGCATTTCTTCCCATGGTTCTGGGAAATAATAATTCAGAAAGAGAAATTTCCCGAAATACCCGCGATGAGACCAAGCACAGTGTCTCTCCCAGAACAGCTGTGACGGCTCTGATAACATCCCAGTCCTTAAGCCTTCCATCACCCAGGCTGAGCCGCTCACAAGGTGGGGATTACTGGCAAAATGTAATTGCAGAGAGGAGCAAATGTGCAAAAAGATTGCTTATCAGCTGGAGAGGGCCACTCCAGTCGTGTGCGGAGGGATTGTCATTGAATCCTCAAAATGACTTTCAGGGAGAAGCAACTACCCCTTTAAAGGGCAAGCACAAACCTTCAGAGGAAATTACAACAAATACAGCAGATATGCATCCTTTTTTCTAAACTCTACCTCTGTGACTGTTGGAGACAAGATGGGATGCATCCTGACCTATGTCTGTCCACCAGAAGTTTCTCCAGTCCTTCTGGACAGAACAGATATGGCATTCCCTGCCTCCCAGACATATAGGTACTGAGCAACTGGCACTGTCTTTAAGAGGAAAGTAAAACTTTCCCAACACTTGCCAGGGCAGAAAGGTTCTAACGCATTGTTTCTCTTTCATAGGAAGAGAGAAAAGGCAGAGATTGGCCCAGAAACAGGGAATGGATGTAGAGAGTGAATCCAGTGTGATTCCGGGATGTACCCGCATCTGGCTATGTGAAGGCATCTGGTTTGGGGGTGTGAGTCTGTAGGTGCTGCATGTCTAGAAGGCACCTGCACCCCATGCCTGCCAACAACCATGCCATGCTGTGGTCTTATAAGAGAACATGGCTGTCACTTCTTTGAGGTTTCATTACAATGTTCAAAGATGTGTTTTGGTGCCAGGTAGATGGAGGCTGGCAAGCCTCAGCAAGTTCTATGTGCCAACTTGGCTAGGATTTAGTATCCACTTATTAAATCAAGTACCAAAGTAGGTGGTGTGGTGAAAGTGTTTTACAGATGTGGTAAACATGTATTGTGTTTAAAATACTTAAAAGTGGCTCACTACAGTACTTATAATAGTCCTCATCAAATCAGCTTGTAGTGTTTATGAGTGACACAAAGGTCTTTACAGGAAAGGAAGAATACATTTGCTTATGACAGCTCTTTCCCTGGAGTTCCTATTCTCCCAAGCTACCCTACCAATCCCCACAACCATGTAAGCAATCCACTGACCTATATAACTTAATGGCATGGGTGAGGGTGGGTGGGTGCATATTTGATTCTGATTTCCTGCAGAATTGTGACTGATACACCTGCTAAAACAAACAAGAGTATGTACAGTCATGTTCAGTTTAGGCAACGGAGGCACTAGCAGGAGAAAGATTTTCAAGGGTAAAGAACAGCACTGCACAGAGATAAAAGGTAAATTCTAAAATACTGCAGAAAATTCTTAAATGTATATGTATCTAGTGACACGTCGAAGAAGCAGGCCAGAAAACATGGAATAAAGAAATGGACAGGACCAGAGGTGAGGAGGAGGTAACACCAGCCTCAACACAGGGCGTGGCTGGGAACAGCAGGACCCAGGCAAGCAGGAACTCTGCCAGACCAGTGGCACAGAAACCGAGGTCATTCAGCATCATCAGAACCCAATTCTTACCCCATAGCAAGTTCTGGGTACACCATCACGCCAGAAAAGCAAGATTTGGATCTAAAATCATTTCTCATGATGATGATGGAGGACTTAAAAACGACATAAATAACTCCCTTAAAAAATGCAGGAGAAGTACTCAACATCATTAGTCATTAGGGAAATGAAAATCAAAACAACCCTGAGATTTCACCTTACACCAGTCAGAATGGCTAAGGTAAAAAACTCAGGAGACAGCAGGTATTGGCAAGGATGTGGAGAAAGAGGAACATTCCTCCACTGCTGGTGGGATTGCAAGCTGGTACAACCACTCTGGAAATCAGTCTGGCAGTTCCTCAGAAAACTGGACATGACACTTCCGGAGGACCCTGCTATACCTCTCCTGGGCATATACCCAAAGGATTCCCCGGCATGCAATAAAGACACATGCTCGATTATGTTCATAGCAGCCTTATTTATAATAGCCAGAAGCTAGAAAGAACCCAGATGTCCCTCAATGGAGGAATGGATACAGAAAATGTGGTATATTTACACAATGGAATACTACTCAGCAATTAGAAACAATGAATTCACAAAATTTTTAGGCAAATGGTTTGATCTGGAAAATATCCTAAGTGGGGTAACCCAATGACAAAAGAATACACATGTAATGCAATCTCTGATAAGTGGATATTAATTAGCCCAGAAGCTCTGAATACCCAAGTCACAAATCGCATAACAAATGGCTCCCATGAAGAAGTATGGAGAGGGTCCTGATCCTGGAAAGGATTGATCTAGCATTGGAAGGGAATATAAGGACAGAGAAAAAGGAGGGAGGTGATTGGAGAAGGGATGGAGAGAAGAAGGTTTATGGGACATATGGGGAGGGGAGATCTGGGAAAGGGGAAATCATTTGGAATGTAAACAAAGAATATAGAAAATAAAAATATTAAAAAAAAGAAATGCAGGAGAACACAGGTAAACAGTTGGAAGCCTTTAAAGAATTACAGTAAAACTGAACCAAACAGGCGAAGGAAATGAACAAAACCATCCAGGATCTAATAATGGAACTAGAAACAATAAAGAAATCACAAAATGAGACAATCCTGGAGCTAGAAAATCCTAGGAAAGAGTCATAGATGCAAGCATCAGCAACAGAATACAAGAGATAAAAGAAATAATCTCAGGTGCAGAGGATGCTATAGAAAACATTGATGTAATAGTCAAACAAAACACAGAAAGCAGAAAGCTCATACCCAAAACATCCAGGAAATTCGGGACACAATGAGAAGACTAAACCTAAGGATAGTAGGTATAGAAGAAAATGAAGATTTCCAGCTTAAAGGGCCAGTAAATATCTTCAACAAAATTATAGAAGAAAACTTCCCTAACCTAAAGAAAGAGATGCCCATGAATATACAAGAATCCTACAGAACTCCAAACAGAGTGGACCAGAAAAGAAATTCCTCCCATCACATATTAATCAAAACTCCAAATGCACTAAACAAAGAAAGAATATTAAAAGCAATAAGTGAAAAAGGTCAAGTAACTTATAAAGGCAGGCCTATCAGAATTACACCAGACTTCTCACCAGAGATTATGAAAGCGAGAAGATCCTGGGCAGATCTAATAAAGACCCTTATGGAACACAGTTGTCAGCCCAGACTATTATATCCAGCAAAACTCTCAATTTCCATAGATGGAAAAAACAGGATATTCTATGGGAAAATCAAGTTTACACAGTATCTTTCCACAAATCCAACCCTACAAAAAGTAGATGGAAAACACCAATATAAGGAGGGAAACTACACCCTAGAAAAAGCAAGAAAGTAATCTTTCAACAAACCCACACAAACATAATTCCACCTCTAACAACAAAAATAATAGGAAGTAACAATCACTTTTCCTTAATATATCTTAATATGAAAATTACTATTACCAACATACCCTAACTGATTGAAATTTTAAAATATGAGGAATTAGAAATTTGTTGGCTGTCACACAGTGGTCTCTCTAATGTGGTAATTAGAGAAATAGGTCCAATATTGTACAATCCATCTACACTTCCTGCTTGTTTGTACAGGATAGTGTCTTGCTGTGTACCACAGAATGATCTTGAAATCATGCTTATCTCAGCCTCTCCATAACTAGGATTGTTTATTTGATGTTTTAACACTATACTATGGTTTTCAGAACAGCTTAAATATCCCAAAATTATTTATACAGCCCAAAGAGGCTTAGACAATTAATTTGGGAGGTGGCTTGTAAAAGAAAAACAAAAAGTGAGACTGACTCTTTTTGCTAGATATCTATAACTATAGTATCAATTTTGAAGAAGATGACCTTATACATTACTGTTTTTCTGAGATGACTGCTTTTCAAAATCATCACTGACAGTGAACCAGAATCTTACCCTCACCTAATGTCTGTGCCACCGTCCAAGCAGAACCATTGTTCATTGAAACAGTTGATGAATGACTTCATGGATAGACCATCTTAAGACACACACCATTTCTTACATGAATGTAACCTGTTCCCTGACTGAGAATGATGACAATCACTCAGGTCAAATAGCTTTGACCATAGCAGGAAATTTGAATCTAAATAATCATGCCTACAATTCATTCCTTGGCACAGCAGAACTGTCAACTCTTAGCTTAGCTACTATGGAGGTAAAATCCTTTGGTGATGTGAAGGACATTGAAGTACAGCCTTACTATAATTAACTTCAATGTCTAAAAATTTTTCTTATTTTACGTTACTACCACAGGAAGAGCCAAGATTTTAAGCTCTACTAAAAACAAAATGAACAAACACAAATACTTTATCTTTTTATGATCATTTAATAACATGTCCATTATTTTTATGATTGGTATAAAATATATTCTGTTGAATATAATAAAAATTAAAATTAAAAAAAGACACACAAAATTTAAAGAATGCTAAAAATTAAAGAAATGGATAAAACTGTGACAGGTAGGGGACCCCACTTGTTAGTACCTTAAGAACTGTTCAACATCATTAGTCATTAGGGAAATGCAAATCAAAACAACCTTAAGATTTCACCTTACACCAGTTAGAATGGCTAAGTTTAAAAACTCAGGAGACAGTAGGTGTTGGTGAGGATGTGGAGAAAGAGGAACACTCCTCCACTGCTGGTGGGAATGCAAGTTGGTACAACCACTCTGGAAATCAGTCTGGCTGTTCCTCAGAAAACTGGGCATAACGTTTCCGGAGGACCCTGCTATACCACTCCTGGGTATATACCCAGAGGATTCCCCAGCATACAATAAGGACACATGCTCCACTGTATTCATAGCAGCCCTATTTATAATAGCCAGAAGCTGGAAAGAACCCAGATATCCCTCAATGGAGGAATGGATACAGAAAATGTGGTATATTTACACAATGGAATACTACTCAGCAATTAAAAACAATGAATTCATGAAATTCTTAGGCAAATGGTTGGATCTGGAAAATATCCTAAGTGAGGTAACCAGTCACAAAAGAACACACATGGAATACAGTCACTGATAAGTGGATAATAGCTCAGAAACTCTGAATACCCAAGACACAATTCACATATCAAATGACTCCCAAGAAGAAGGAAGGAGAGGGCCCTGGTCCTGGAAAGGCTTGTTCTAGCACCGTAGGGGAGTACCAGGACAGAGAAGTAGGAGGGGGTTGATAGGAGAATGGGCGGAGGGAAGAGGGCTTAGGGAACTTATGGGAAGGGGGGAACCGGGAAAGGGAAAATCATTTGGAATATAAACAAAGGATATAGAAAATAAAAAGAACTAAGTGATAGAAGAGGTGAGCAGAAGACAAGTGGGAATATGTTGGGCCTACACACCACTAATCAACCACCTAGACCCTGCTGGCATTTAGAGAACATTCCACCTTACGACAGAGAACAGATGCTCTCCTCAAAGGTATATTTACTCTAACAGATGGTGCTCTGGATCATAAAACAAACCTTAATAAATGAAAAGGAACAAAACCGTATGAAACAAGTTACCAGAAGTGATGTTTCACGTTCATAATAGAGTTAAACTTGCCCCAACATAGAACTACAACTAGACATTCTGAAATATGTGAAAATCAAATAATATATATTCATATAATTCATCAGCTGAGGAAATATCAAGACAAATTTAAAAATCTTTTTGAATAATTGAATTTGTCAACATTTGTTGGGTGCAGACAATATAGTGCTTAGTTAAAAGTTCATGACATTAAATTCATATGTAAGAAAGAAGAAATGAGTTGGGATTTTGATGGGGATTGCATTGAATCTGTATATTACTTTTGGCAAGATGGCCATTTTTACTATATTAATCCTGCCAGTCCACGAGCATGGAAGACTTCCATTTTCTGAGGTCTTCTTCAATTTCCTACTTCAGAGACCTGAAGTTCTTGACATACAGATCTTTCATTTGTTTGATTAGAGTCACACCAAAATACTTTATATTCTTTGTGACTATTGTGAAGGATGTCATTTCTCTAATTTCTTTCTCAGCCTGCTTATCCTTAAAAAATGGGGTGCAGAGCTAAACAAAGAATTTTCACCTGAAGAATTTTGAATGACTGAGAAGTACCTTAAGAAGTGTTCAACATCATTAATCATTAGGGAAATGCAAATCAAAACAACTCTGAGATTTAACCTCACACCAGTCAGAATGACAAAGATTAAAAACTCAGGAGACAGCAGGTGTTGGTAAGGATGTGGAGAAAGAGGAACACTCCTCCACTGCTGGTGGGATTGCAAGCTGGTACAACCACTCTGAAAATCAGTCTGGCGATTCCTCAGAAAACTGGACATGACACTTCCAGAGGACCCTGTTATACCACTCCTGGGCATATACTCAGAGGATTCCCTGGCATACAATAAGGACACATGCTCCATTATGTTCATAGCAGCCTTATTTATAATAGCCAGAAGCTGGAAAGAACCCAGATGTCCCTCAGTGGAGGAATGGATACAGAAAATGTGGTATATATACACAATGGAATACTACTCAGCAATTAAAAACAATGAATTCATGAAATTCTTAGGCAAATGGTTGGAATTGGAAAATATCATCCTAAGTGAGGTAACCCAATCACAAAAGAATACACATGGAATGCAATCACTGATAAGTGGATATTAGCCCAGATGCTCTGAATACCCAAGACACAATTTGCATATCAAATGATTCCCAAGAAGAAGGAAGGAGAGGGCCCTGGTACTGGAAAGGCTTGATGCAGCATTGTAGGGGAGTACCAGGAGAGAGAAATGGGAGGGGGTGAATGGGGAATGGGCAGAGGGAAGAGGGCTTATGGGACTTATGGGGAGGAGGGAACCAGGAAAGGGTTTACATTTGGAATGTAAACAAAGAATATAGAAAAAAATAGAATTGTGTTGAGCTACATAGTAGAATTCTGTTTCAAAAAAAAGAAAAAAAAGAAGAAATGTCTAAATATGCAATAAAAATGTCTATCTTCCTGAGAGGGGGGACAAATTAAACGAAAAATAATATTATAATTAGGTCAGAAATGAAGAAGACTAAAATCCAGAAAATGGATCAAAAATAAAAATGTCAATCTAGTCCTTTGAAATGATCAATAAAACGATGCATTTCTACTAAAACAAAAGCAACTTAAGAATGTGAAGGACGTTTCACGTGACAGCTTTGCTTCATGCTGTAGTTCTGCATGCAGATGAAGTTCTGACTGTATTTTATTTTTCTTACTGAACAAGTTTTGTCTGCAGTAAAGGAAACACTGAAGGTGCTGCCGGTGCCATGAGGTCACATGAGGTCCCACATTTGGCCACATGAGGTCACATGATATCACATGAGGTCACACAGCCTGGGATATTGGCAAGTACCACTGGATAATTTCAAGGACAATTTCGTGATAGGTTGAAGAGATGGACCCTGGAACCTGGGCGGCATATGTCTGCTTGCTATGCACCAGTTAAATGGTGTGTCAAATGATACAAAAACAACAAGAAGAAAAAGCTGATGGACCTTTGTCTCAGTCTAGGACTCTGTGTTAGTCGTTTCCCAGTTGGGGTCTCCCAGCACACCCTTTGTACTGAGTGCTGGCACCCCACTCTTCTTAACCCCACACTGCTGGACCTCCTTTAGCTTTCAGTGGGTCAAGGTTTCTGTCTCAACTCCATTCTAAGCAGGTTTTCAGCCAGTGTGACGGCCTTGTTTGTCTAATTGTGAGTGGACAGAACTGGGGCAGGACTCAGGCTTATTGTCTTCATGCTCGCTCTTACAGACGGGTTGTGGGCTCCCCAGTCAGACTGCCTACACTAGCTTACAACCTGAACCATAGCTTAGAAGGTTCCACTCTGGGTGTCTTAGTCAGGGTTTCTATTCCTGCACAAACATCATGACCAAGAAGCAAGTTGGGGAGGAAATGGTTTATTCAGCTTACACTTCCACACTGCTATTCATCACCAAAGGAAGTCAGGACTGGAACTGCAGTTCATCACTAAAGGAAGTCAGGACTGGAACTCAAGCAGGTCAGGAAGCAGGAGCTGATGCAGAGGCCATGGAGGGATGTTTCTTACTGGCTTGCTTCCCCTGACTTGCTCAGCCTGCTCTCTTATAGAACCCAAGAGCACCAGCCCAAAGGTGGTACCACCCACAAGGGGCCCTCCCCACTTGATCACTAATTGAGAACATGCCCCACAGCTGGATCTCATGGAGGCACTTCCCCAACTGAAGCTCCTTTCTCTGTGATAACTCCAGCCTGTGTCAAGTTGACACACAAGACTAGCCAGTACACTGGGTGAAGAAGGTAGGGTAAGGAGCCTTGCTGTTTGGATTTGGAATGAATTGAGAAGTATTTGTAAATATCAGTCAACTTCGCTCTAGCCACTAAATATTAAACAGGTAGCAGTTGTCAGCTCACTTCCTAAAAATAACTGTATTTTGTGCCAAGAATATCTGCATTCTTATCGTTTTATGCATGCAAACATACACGGTCCAACCTGTACCTACAAAAGAATCCCCATTGTGGGGGAATTCCAGGACAGGGAAGCAGGAGTCAGAGGGGTTGGTGAGCAGGGGGAGGGGGATGGGATAGGGGGTATTAGAGGGAAAATGAGGAAAGGGGTTAACATTTGAAATGTAAATAAAGAATTATCTAATAAAAATAAAATAAAACAAAAGAATCCTTGAATTTCTTTGCCATACGATGTTCATAGCATATTTCCCCACCTTTGTGCTTAATAAGTTTTGGTTCTGATGTTTATTCTAGCAATAAAATCTAAGGCAATTCACTGAATCTTCTAACCATGCTAAACTTCATCCAGCAACTGGGTAGAGAGTTCAGTTAGTAATGTACCTCCTGTGCTAATACAATGGCCTGAATTCAATCCCCAGAATAAATGAAAACAAAATCAGAACATGGTTGGACATGCTTGTGATTCGTGGGATGCAGAGGCAGAGGTAGATAGACCTCTGAGGCCTGATGGTTAGCGGCTCACACTCTGCTGAAATGAGTTTTCAGCAAGAGATGCTTCGCCAAAAACCAAGGTGATGCCTTCCGAGGAAGAATAATGGCTGAGGCTGAACTTTGTCCTCCACACACATTTACAGAAGCGCTTGCTTGCATGCACAACATAGATGTGCACTTATATACACATACATGTGCGCGCACGCGCGTACATACACACACAGACAGACAGACAGACACACACACGGAGACACACACACACACACACACACACACACACACACACACACATTCCTTGGGGTCTGTCTTCTGACTCAATTATTGTCAACCTCTGTTCCACATCCATACCATCACAAGTTCCTACAGGAATATCTCATGGTCACCCCTGTCACCAAACATACCTTTGATAAAAATGTGGGACAGGCAGAATGAAGGTAACCCTGCACGGTACATCTAAGATGTTTCACACAGATGTATCCCCTTCAGTCCCTGTGGAGCCACATTCTCAGAAGTGCTTACCTGTAGATGGTATGGCACCTCCAGGTGGCATTGCCTTCCTGGTCATGTTTCTTGTCCCCAGAGAACTCAGGCAGGAGCTTAACAAGCTGAAATACAGATGCCTCCCATTTCTGACAACCTGACAGCCCTCGAGTCTACCATGAGCATGTGTTCCTAGCAGACCTTTAATACATGGGGTGGAATGTGTATTTTCATGAATACATTTTCCTTTTACAAGTATTGCATTTCACACCATCTGCGGATCTGGGCACTTCTCTTACTGCCAGTCAGCTTAAATTTTATTTTTAGATTGCCAGCATTGGGCAGAGCATGAACACCCTCCAGGCTATATTTTCAGACATTCTAAACAAAAAATTTTCCGAGAGTCTTTGAAGACCTAATAAGAGTGGATCATGTCAGAAGCCAAAGCCACTTAAAATCACTTGGTTGTTTTGTAAAAGGAGAAACAAAATCTAATGTACATGGATAATCTAAATGTACAGGGTCTAACAACAGAGGGCTCTGTGACAGCGCAATGCACACTGGTCAGGAAGGTCGTCTATGGCTGGGCAACTGTGAGGAACAGGGCAGCATTCTTACTAAAGACAGAAAGCTTATAGTTGTACCAGCAGACAGCATGGCAATTAACACAGAAGGTAGGCACCCTTCTGGAAGCTCTGTGCTCTTTCCTTAATCTTCTTGGAATATGGGTTAAAAACAAACAAACAAACAAACAAACAAACAAAAAACCAGCAAGCACAGAGGCACTACTGCAGGAAAACCATGAGTCAGTAAGTTTGGGTAAAATAAAACAGTCTCCTTTCATGAACAGTGGTCTGTCTTTGCAGAACAGAGATCCTAGCGAGGCACCAAGATGTGAGCTGTGGGGAATATTGTCACACCACACACTGGGACATTTCATAGGCTTTCTTTCACAAAATACTTAGCAGACTGCAGAGGCCAAGTCAGGGAATTGACCGTGTGTGCCTGTGTTTCTCAGACACTCACGACAGAAAGGGATGGGGATGTGGCACCAGAAATGGAAGCATCTGCTTGAATTCCAGAAGATGTTCAGACACTTCCTGGCACCTCCGGAATCAGAGATGGGGAAGGATAACAGCCCTAATTCTCACTGTTAGAGTAGAAGTGTGGAGGCCAATTAGGTTAAAGTGAGCCTCACTTCCATGGGGGTTTCGCAGGCATGCTTATTCCAACACTGGAGTAACATGGAGATGAGGTAGAGTTCCAAGAGGATGCTTACTCTGGAAGCTGCAAACTCCATGCCTTGGAAGGAAACAAATACCTACGCTGAGTGAGAAGGTGGCAGCAGTAACTGTTCCAAGGCTGCAGGGTGATGCTCTGCCCTACTTGATGTGAACATAAAATTGACAGTTGGTATTCTGTCACAGACCACAGGCCACCTCTGTCTACTGCCCGTTTCTATAAACGACTTTCTTGAAGCTCAGTCACACCTGTTGGCATGCATTTTCCCTGCTTGGGGCTGTTCCCAGATCAGGGTTGAGGAGGTCTGGGTCATGATCTGAAATAGTTGCTCCACAGCCATTCCCAGAAAAACACGGAACATCTATTCTAAAGAAACACGATCTGTCTTTGTGGCTAAGGATTTTCTTCATGAGCTCTGATAACAAACTTATTGTCTGTCCAGCAACTGGCAAGACCCAGAATTGCTGTAAAGCGGCATTGCCATTCTGAAAGCACGGTGTGGAATGTGGCAACCTAGTCAGTAGACAGGTACATTATGAAGGAAATGGGTGCCCTTGTGAGCTGTGAAGCCTGGGTGGAGCCTCTCAGAGGACAACATTCTCCTGTCTGCAAGCATAACATAGTATCATTAATAGTGTCAGGGATTGGTGCTTGCCCATGGGATGAGTCTCAAGCGGGGCCAGTTATTGGTTGGCCATTCCCTCAGTCTCTGTGCCCTCTCCTATGTCTGCATTGCTTATAGAGAGGATCAATTTTGGGTTGAAAGTTTTGTGGGTGGGTTGGTGTCACTTATCACTCCACTGGCATTCCAGTCTAGATATAAGAGGTGACCTCTTCAGGTTCCATGTCCCCAGTGTAGGGAATAACATGTTGTAAGGTCACCCCATTGATTCTTGGGCACATGTTGCTTACAGGCCTCTGAATAGATGTTCAAATATTTGAGCATTTTCTTTTCTTTTGTAGAAGTCCTATCCACAGAGTTATGGATGAGTCCAGTTTCATAAGCCCAATGACCTGAGTTCGCATCCCCAGAACCTACCTAAGAGCTAGACACAGTAACAATACACTTATAATCCATTTGCCACTGTATCAAGATGGGCAATGGAGACGGGAGAATCCAGAGCTCCTTGTACTAGTAGATTAGTGTGGAATGACAACAAGGCCTACTGGTACCAATGCAGAGGAAGGCAGGACCCATACCTGAGATTGTCTTCTGGCTTCTGTACACCTGTCCTGGCATGCCTGCTTGAACTCTTATACATGAGAACACATGAACATCTCTTTTACGCACACACCAGATACCACACACACCACCCCCGCCCCTCACTCACAGACCGCACACCACACCACACTCATTTTGATAAAAAAAAAGTGCTGAGATTTAGAAATTTCTTGAAACATGTCTGCTAGATGATGACCTGGTCATTGACATCAAGTTTTAACACATTTCTAAATTTATAGTAGGAACACAATTTAGTTAGAAAATATTTAATAAATTAGTTTTAAAGCCAGATATGGTGGTGGAGCTGCCTGTAATCTCAGCATGGGGAAAGTGAGATCACGGAGACCAGCAGTTCCAGGTCACCCTTGGATACATGGGAATTTGAGGCCATCCCGGGCTACTTGAGACAGTGTCTCAAAACAAAACAAACAAAAACAATTGAGTTTTATGGAGAAGTTAAACTACTATTTATGCTTACCTCTCAGACAATGTAATCTTAGTTGTTGCTGGACTTGTAATTGTTCTGTTTGATATAGAACAATACAGTGCTAAGCACCATATGATTCATTCCCTAACTGTTGGAGGAAATGACTACAGATGTTGTGATAGATGCAAAATATTTTCTCCCACCTAAAAATCCTGGACAGTGGCTCTCTCATAACTTTAAAAGCTCAATTATTTGTAAATTATTAAAAAAATCAGCCAGAGAAAGGGATGGGGTGGCAAAGCTATAACCTGATAAGGGCCTGTTGCACAGGACATGTGACCACACCCTCTGACAAAGGCCACATAGACCCACATCTCCAGTCCAGTTCTGCTACTCTTCATCTTCTACATATAAGCCATAGGTGGATCGAGAAGCTGAATCAGTTGCTGAGTCATGACCCAGTCTTGAACTAGGACTTGGGTTCATGCTTTCCTGACTCCAGGATGAAGGCTCCTGCCATGACACACCATGCTGCTATAGTGAAGAGAAATCATGGCTTCAGTTCTGTGAGATTTAGCTAAATTATACTTGACCAAAGAATGCAGCTTCCATATGCATTCCTATAGGAAATAAGTAATACTTCTAAGTTGTATAGATTGAAGCTCAAAATTTTACAGACAACAGACAGCAGCTTTATAAATAGAGCTTTAGTGTCTGCTGGGAGCTCAAATCTGAAGGGTCTTGTAGGGAAACATGGGTGTCAGAGAAAGGAAAATGGACCTACTATCAGAGCTCACTCACAGACTTCCAGGCATCCAAGACATACTCGCGGTCACTGAGGACTTCCTACAGGTGATACCTGAGCATGTCCTTCAGTACCTGCTAAGTGTCCGTGCTGGAATGCCCCACAGAGAGCAGAATAACTGTAACAGAACTGAAAGGATCTATAAGGAGCTCAGATTCTATGCCAAGGAAGGGACTGGCAGACTGTAAGGCAGCTGGGAATGTGTTGTACAGGGCTTGTTGTTATCTCAGTACTGGCAGATTATTCCATTCTTCCAGTGGTTGAAAAGGGAATAAAGGCAATGAAATGATTGTAGACTGGTCTTTGGGTGGATGTGCAATGAGGCTCAACTATTACAAAGACCTGGATGGGGAGGGAGTAGGCAGACACACGGGAAGACTGAGAGGAGGCAAAGGGCCACCATGGTGGATGGAGAGTAAGAAACAGCCTAAGATCCAGCCTGTGGGAGGACAATGAGCTGGGAAGGGAGCAAAGTGAGGAGGTAGTGTTGCCTCCTCTCGCACAGACATGGAAGAGTCACAGCTGGGAAGTACTGAGCTGAGTCTGAGGGCCCTGTGGAAGTTCTTTGGGGTGTAGCCTGACTGGTAATGAAGAAACAACCTTAAACTTGAGAGAACAACCCAATGATTTCTAAATCACATGCAAGTCAAGGCCAGCCATAAAATGGAATTCTTTACTTTGAGATGCTATAAATATTAGATTTTAAAACCCTTTAAATAATAAATAAGAATTTCAAGTTCGCTCTCAAATAAACTTGAGGAGGTTTGCAATATTCCTATAAAAATATACGTACCTTAATACCAGGATAAGATACCTACCTGCTTCTTGGTCTCTTACCAAAGCTCACAGAAGCCTTGAAAGTTCCCAAGGGAGAGAGTTGTAGCAAGGAAGGGAATTCACTGAGGCTTGCACACTTACATCCGTTCACCTCTCCCTTTTTACTTGAAAGGTCTGAGATGAATTTGGAAGTTTATCCATAAGACAATTTGTGACTGATTGGCATGCCATAGAGAAACCTTTGCAGCTGTCAGATGATCAGAAAAGCAGATATAGATTGGGAAAGATATCCAAGGGGGATTTCAATGCCAGCAAATCATACAAGGGTGAGTAATAACATGCTTATGTCAGGGATATCATCGAAGGCCATTTTAGGCCAGTAGGGGGTGGAGACCCCGCCTACTCTGGGAGTAGCTGGCCACATACTGGGAGGTAAAGTCCCTGGTTTCTGGCCCATGCTGGAAAAATTAGAGGTCAAAGGGTCAAATTTCCAAGGTGGGCAAGGTCAGGAGGGAAGAGAGAGGAGGAGATGAAGACAGGCCATGCCATGTAGTGAATGCGGTTTAACTGGTGTTTTCCCAGTGTGTCCACCTTTGGCTGGAAGGGCTCCAGTGATGACTCCTAAGTCCTATGTGATCAAGGTTCTAATTAAAAAAGCCTGTTGCCTGGGCCAAGAGCAAAACCAAGCTAGGCTAGCCCATGGCATTTCAAGGCACTGCAGGTGTGAAGAGTGGTTCTTGAAGATGTCTGAAAAAAGATTCCTAGAGGAGGGCATTTAAAATGGGGATACCCACACCATTTGCCACTGAACAAGCTTCACAAGTATTTGCTGGGATGATGGTGTTACCATGTACCTCACCTGCACAGGTATGAGTTTCCAGGTCACCTCACCATCCTTACTGACATCTACTATTCAACACCTGCCAGGTGCTCTGTCCCCCTTAAGTGATGTTATGTGGAGATACTTTTCACTGGGAGTGCCACCATGAAATCATCCACCTGACTAGAGTCTCCAGAAGACTTTGTCCCCATAAAGGCTCTGGGCTGCCTCAGAGACTGGTCTATATTCACAAGAATCATCTCCTCCTGCCTTGTTAATAGGTCTAATCGAGGCTGCCTTTCACGGACAATATTTTGAGTGAAACATAAGGACATTTTCTATAGAATGGTGAGCCCAGTTTCTGCTACAATATTCTGAAAGTGCCTCTGTGCATGAAGGAAATTAAACCAGTGTTGCTAAGTAGATAAAATACTGGCCCAGAGATAGAAGTTATAGGGCTATATAAAAGTAAACCTGCAGCCGTTCTTCCTCCTATGGGTCATGTTAACTCAATAAAAGCAGGTGAATTTCAGCTCACTCTTTCTGCCAATGACCAGCAATCCCAGATCCTTTATATCCCATTTATACATCCCATTTCTTCAATCACCTTTGAGTCTTTCTTCTGGTTATTCTATAATATTGTATGTTTGGAGTGCTCAGATGGTTTAAATTCCATGTAAAGATCTGAATTATCCTGAAGACAATAATAAAGAGGCATAAACATCCGAGGAGGTTAGGATTGTTGCTGTCCTTTGTGATTATTCAAATGAAAGTCTCGTTGCTTGAACATTTGGCTCACAGTTGGTAAAAAAAATTCAACTAATATTTGGGAAAAATTCTCTTGCTGCAATAAAGCATGTGACCAAGGCAACTTATAAAAGAGTTTAAGGGCTTGTGTTTTCAGAAGGTTAAAGCCTATGACCCGTGATATGGAGCACAGCAGCAGGCAGGCAGGTGCAGGGTTGGAGCAGTAGCTAAGAGCTCACTTCTTAAGACACAACCATAAGGGAGAAGAGGCTGATTGGCAATGGTATGCGCTTTTTAAACCTCAAAGCCCACCCCTAATGACATACTTCATCCAACAAGCCACACCTCCTAATCCTTCCTAAACAGTTCCATCTATTAGGGATGTTCTTCAAACATATGTGCCTATAGGGGCCATTCTCATCCAAACCATTACAAGGTGTGTCATGGGGACAGGCTTTGAGGCTTGAAACACCTCTCACCATCTCCAGTGTGGATCAAGATGCTTCCACTCTGCCATCATAGAAACTAACCCTCTGGAGCCATACCCCTCCCCCCCCAGCTAAACTCTTTCTTAAGTCACCTGATCTTGATGTTTTATTGTGCCAATAGAAAAGTAAGTAACAGACTCTTCAAAATTACCTTTAATGGAACTAATTGATAGATATATAAGAGCCAGTAGGGATGCGTAAGGAGGGTGAGTGTCACAGGAGAAAAGTAACCATTCATTTCCTTGGCTTGGTAATAGTGAAGACACTTACTACCTGCTGTGTCTCCACATCTGTTTAGATATTTGTGAGCTCCATTATCCTGTATCTCAGGGTTTTAGTCACATGTGTCCACACTTACTATGTACCTTCAGTGATGGAGCATTATAACTTTTAAAAGACCCAAGTCCTGCCACAGAGAGTTCTTCCCATGGTCCATGGAATATGTGGCAGAAGGGAGCAAGGAAGACACAATAAAACGTAAATATGCTGACCTCTGATGAGCTATGTCCCATGAGAGGTGAGAATCAAAACAGCTAACAGGTTTTATAGAGGAGTGGAGTGTGGGCACCTCATTCCTCTCTCTTCCATCCCTACGTCTATATCTACCAATGGCCACTTAGGGCAGGGTACTGAGGCTGCCCCCACCTTAACTCCACATCTTTTCTACATAGAAGCAGGCTTGTCTTCTGGAAAATGGTGCTAAAAGGAGAGATGAAAAAAGAATGTTCAAAGATTAGAACAGAAGACTTCTCTCTATGGTGCCTTAAATTATAGAACTAAAGTACTCAGGGACACTATCCCAGGGCCGGGATCTAAGACCCATGTACACTGCAAACCACTCCCTCACTCTCTTAGCATCTGCAACTTCTATCTCATCTTAGGTCCCAGTCTTGGTATATAGCTTGAGGCTCAGACATAAAACACAAGGCAGATTTTTAAGAACTTTTAAAGAACTAAATATTTGCAGTTTACCACATGAAGAATACATTGCATCTTCTCCGCCTGGGAATTAACTAGAACCCAGAAGAAACAGGAAACACAGAAGCCATTTATGTTTTCAATATGAAAGGACAGAGCGTCCAACATGAATGTGACCAGTATCAAAGGCAAGCCGGCACCAGAGTGTAGACCAAGAAAAGACACATAAGGGGACATTCACGGAGGAGCTGACAGGCAGCTCCAGGAAGAGGAACCTTGCTATTCAGGGCCTCACTTGGATGTGTGGAAGTTGAGCCCAAAGGCTCACAGCTGCTGGGCTCTCCGTGAAAGCCTCCTGAGCTTGGGAACTTCAAAAAGCTGAAGTAGGAAAGGTGCGAGGAGTGAGGCGCAGATACCGAGATCTTTATCCTGGTAGCATGAGAATCTCTACTGGCCATGGTGATCCATGATGATGACCTGTGGGAGTCAGGAGCCAGCTCTCAGGAACTGCTTCTCTCCTTCCACTGTGGATTCCAGGGATGGAGCTGAAGTCATCATGACAGTAATTCAAGCACTACTGAACTTGAAAGTGCCCCAGCATGTTTGTGACCATGAGGAGGTTGGCAGCAGCAGTGTGGACAGTGTGGAGCTCAAGGAGATAGGCTATGATGGAAGCAGAAACAGGGCTGCTGGGAGGGAGGGGTGCTCACTGGGTAAAGGCACTTGCCACACAAGCATGATGAGGAGTTCCATCCCAAAAAAACGCAGTGAAGGAGAGAGCTGACTCCAGACTGCAATACATGCACATGGCCCATGTGTGCCTGCATTCAAACACTCCTACCATGTGCACAAATACAAATAAATTAATGAAATAACAACAACAACAACAACAACAATAATAATAAATTTGAATAGAAGTAGTTTTCAAGAGGATACAGAAGAAGTAAGCAGGAAACCATTTCTAACTTTTAAGGCACTAAAACTATAATGGGTGATAAATGTGAAAATTACAAAAAAAAAAAGGCTTTTGTTAAAAAACCCATAACCTCCACCACCAACAAAAGTTTTTCTATTTTCTATAAATGAAAAAGTATTTCATTTTTGCACAAAATGAAATGCAAATCAAGTTTAAATTATGTAGAAAAATGGTAGGGGGCCTATCAAAGACTACTAGTTTTGTATTATATAGTTGAGAAAAATATGAATTATTTAACACAAAACAGAGCAAAGGAAAACTGAGATAGTCATGAAGAAAAACACAAAAGAAAATAGCACAAAACTGGAAAGCAATAATACAATGTGTACATCCAAAATTCCCTATTTGGAGCAATAAAATAAGCAAAATATTAGCTGGATGGATACAAAGTTGGAATACAGACAAAGGATTCATGAATAAGTCTCTAGCCAGCAAAAAGTAATATATATATATATATATATATATAATGAAGTCATTAATAGACTCCACAATTTGGAATGAGAAATTGGTATTTATAAGAGAATATATTTTACCAAAACAACCTCTGTGAAGAAAGTAAATCCAAGTAGAAACATCTTTACAGGAAATACAGAAGATGGTATCCTATTAAATCTAACCCAGTCTAAGCTAATGCACTAACCACTGTAGTTTAAAGTTTGTGAATGAGCAAATCATGAAGAGTCAAGGGCAGTGATGGGATGTTTACTTTTGCCATTCTCAAGACCGATGTAAATTCCTTAATAACTCTCCAGCCAAAAAATCAAGTAGAAAATAAGGGATAAGAATAGCATACCTCCATAGGGATAATTATAGATTCCCAAGATTTATTCAACATTATGTAAGTAGGGAATTGTACAGTCTTGCCTACACTGGGTATACAAGTGCTTTGGTAACAGCTCGAGATTCCTTCTTTAAAGAAAAGGCAAGTGATAAAACCATCTATAAATAAAAGCAAATGGTTCCTTCCTTCCAATTATAAACTTCTCTTGCCTTAACCCTGAAGCTAATCTCTGTTTAGAAGAAGATCCGCCCTACTAAACTAAATGTTAGACCAGCTGGTCTACCTCACAGTCTTGAGGCTGGAAGTTTTTCTCCTAGAGGTAGCCTGAAACGCCAGCTGAAAGAAAATGAGGAATTTGAATTGTAAAGTGATCCAGTTGACAATGCTATTACTGTTTGTCTGGAGAAAGCAGATCAAAGGAGAAAGGCCTACAGACATCAAGAGGTCATGAATGGTGGTAAAAAATGTTCATGGAGACCCATTAGGAGGCCCCCTCTCTCTCCCTCCCTTCTCTGGACCTTTTTCTGCCCCCTCTCTCTCCCTCCCACTCTCCATCTCCCTCCCCTCCCTCTTCCTCTCCCTCCATCCCCCTTTCCCACCTTCTTCCTCTCTCTCCATCTTCCTCTCCCTTCCTCCCCCTATCCCCTACCAATCTTTTTGCATTTGTTAAGGTAGGCAAAGAGCTAAGGGCAATTGTTTAATAGTCTTAGCTAGCTGAAATCATCTGGCAAAAAAATCATTTTACTTTCCCTATGCATGAGAAGTTTATTTACACAAGGGGGAAATACCCACACACCCTGAATTCTGTTAGCTTGGTTTTATTTTCCTGTTACCATACATACTTTCAAAGAAGGTGTCTTCATAAGCTGTGCACCACAGAGCTTAAAATGTTCACTGGTGTTGGAGAACCAGAGAGTCAGAGAGCAGTTTACACCAACCATGAGGGAGAGAAGTGGATCTGCAGATAACTGTATATGGCCACCCATGATGAGGCTCAAAAGTAGATCCCCTAATGTTACACACACTATGTGTGTGCCTATGCGTGCATGCACCCGCCCCCCACCACACACACACTTGAATACCTAGTAGTAGACATACATACATACATACATACATACATACATACATACACTACTAGGTATACATTCAGTATCAAATTTGGGTGGAATAAGATATTTTTAAGATCAAACCACAGAAGTTGCCATTAGAACATCCTTGATTTAGAATGGGTCTTATTACTACAGCCATTGTCCTCATGAGAGACAGAGGAAATGAAGATGTAGAGGTAGAGCATGTGAAAAGGCATAGGTCCATGGAGCCTGAGTCTAGAAACCACTGATCCCCATGGGAAGCAAGGACACTAGCTTGCTTGAGTCTCCAGAGGTGATAGAACCTACCAATGCTTTGCTCTTTGGGTCTGTGGGAGAATAAGCATGAGGTTTTATGGATTTCTAACTTTGAGAACTGGCATTTTGTAGTGATTTGTTGCAGTGGCTCTTGGGAAATGATTCTGTATCTCAGCTGGCAAACATGGGAGAGATGCAGAAAGCAGCCATGCCTGTCCTCAAGACCACACACCAAGATTCCGAGTGTTTAGTCTATCTAAGCAGAATATTATAGGGCTGGGAAGAATGGGGAGAAAACAACCTTCCTCCAGGGTGGTTGGGAGATTCAGTGAGCTTCTTAGAAATAAGAACTCCAGAAAAATGCCAAAGGGGGTCCACTCCACCCCATTGGCAAGTCAGCCTCTATGCATTCAATCTAGCATTGATGCATCTGTGCCTCTTACAGAGGGCTTCCAAAGTCATGCTGTCTGAACCCAGAGGAGTTCAAACCCTTGGGGATTAGCAGACTTCTTGTAAGTGAGGTGTAGACTTGGAGAACCCCAGTCACATGAAGCTTGCCATCTGAGGAAAGCACACTGAAGAATGGATAATCAAAACCAGACTTCAGCTTGGAGGGTCTCACACATGTGAGATCAACCTCCTTCCCTATTCAACATTGACGGTGACTTCATTGCCCAGAGTATTTTTATGTTCCATTTCTCTTAAGTCTGTGAAACCATAAAAACCAAATAAAACTACATTATTACTGCTAATGCTTCTTATTGAGAGCTAAATACTACCCTAACTTGATAGTGGACTGTATATACAGTACCAGACATTATTATCATTGGAATCTGAAATTTTTCATAGGCTTGAACATCCAGCCTTGGAGGTTAGATGACAGAATTACTTTGAGAGGTTGCGATACATTTAGTAGGTTGAGCCTAGCCAGCCAAAACATGTTTCTTGGTACAGGCCTTTAAAAGTTACAGCCAAGCCTTTGATGATGGTGTGCTCTTTACTTCCTGATGCCATACACTCTTCTTACCATGAAAAGCACCATGCCTCCCATTTTCATGATAGACAGAGTCCCTGAAACTCCCTGAAATAACTTTTTTCTGCCAGGTATTGTGATCACAGCATTGCAAGAGCAACCAATACAATAGCGTATGTACTCAGTACCAAGGCCAGCAGCCATATCACTTCATTAGCCATTTCTGTTGATATTATTCGGGTGAGAAGAGAGGCGCATACTACTGGGTAGCTCATGAAACTTACTGGCTGTAGGAAGTTCATAAAACTTATAAGTTCCACACGTCCCCAAAATTGTATGCACCGTAAACAACTGCTAGTGAGAAGAGACTCTTCTAAGATGCAGCTTCCTACAAGTTCCATAAGGAAGTACATTGATGTTATTTTTGTGAGTTATTTTCTATATCTTTTTGGTGATGCAGCTGCTCCTGTAAATAACTCCACATCTATGTTCCTGGAAGTAACCCTAACAAATTCATTGCTTCACAAATCTGGAATTGGGTGGTATTTCTTTGTTTTGTAATCAGAGCCCTATATGGAAGTGATTAGGCATTTTTTTTCTTGTTGCCACCGAAACATACATACAATATTCTAAACCAGAGGTTTGGGTTTACTAGCAGTTCACTAGCACCAAGATGGAAGGAGAGGAAAAGAAGTATATAATAGGGTGGAAGGAGAATTTGAACTATAGTACAGAGATGTGATTCAGAAAAATCCACGAATGCTCTGGGGCTGAAGAGAAGCTCCATCATGGGGTCAACACTGAATGAATAAATATACCCTTAACATATCCAGTCTGAGAGATGTGTCACCCTCAGAAGAGCAATATGGTCCTGGACATAAGGTCTCTGTAGGCATTACACTGTCCCTGTGGGGGCTGACCAATGGAAGCCAACATATGGAAACTTCTTCAAGTGTTAGCAGCCCATACTTTCTGTGGGAGAAGTTGGGTGTATCACCTGCATATCTACCACACACAGAAGTGAGATCTAAGCTCAGATCCTTCCTGAGATCAAGAAGCTTTTTCTGCCCATCTCCCATGCTTCCCGTCATATCAAAATATTAATGGATGTCAGAGAGGAATTTCAGCAGTGGTAAACCCAAGCCTTAACTCTGTCCATCAAGATCTCTTCTCTCAGGAGATTTGAAGTGGAGAATCAGTGTTCTCATGCTCTGATGACTCCCTCTGTCACTGGCCTACAAGACTGCTGCATATATTGGGAAATGTTGTATATCTACCAATAACCTGTTATCAGTAATCCTTGATGCTTTAAGTGCTATGTGCCTGGTTCAGTTAAGTTTCTTTTATTCATTTCCTTGTTTCATCATTTCTGCTGCCTTTGGAATGACTGATTTGACTGTTCACTCTGTCCTTCACTGAATAAAATGGGGTGAATGTATCCCTACAAAATGATCAATCAGGGACAAGGTCTACCCCCTCCTCCTCCTGCTTCTTACTTTTGTTCTTCCTTTTCTTCTTGTTCTTCTTGTTCTTGTTCTTCTTCTTGTTGTTGTTGTTCTTGTCCTTCTTGTTCTTGTTGTTCTTGTTCTTCTTGTTCTTGTTCTTTTTCTTCTTCTTCTTCTTCTTCTTCTTCTTCTTCTTCTTCTTCTTCTTCTTCTTCTTCTTCTTCTTCTTCTTCTTCTTCTTCTTCCTCCTCCTCCTCCTCCCCTCCTCATCCCCTCCTCCTCCTCCTCCTCCCCTTCCCCTCCTTCTCCTCCCCCTCCTCCTCCTCCTCTTCTTCTTCTCATTGTTGTTCTTTTTGTTCTTGTTCTTCTTGTTCATGTTCTTCTTGTTCTTCTTCTCCTCCACCTTCTTATTCTTGTTCTTGTTCTTCTTGTTCTTGTTCTTCTTGTTCTCCTTCTCCTTCCTTCTCCTCCTTTTCCTCCTCCTCCTCCTCCTCCTCCTTCTTCTTAATTGTCCCCATTTCTTTAGATCATTAGGCTCAGCCACAATTCTGTCTTTCCAAACTATCCCCAAGAGTCATACACTACCCTAGAGATGAAACCTCAGGGCCATTGAAGCTTTCAGTTTTCTTACCAAGGACAAATGATTAATACATATAGCAGAAGCTTCATTCTCTTTTCAGGTTCACAGGAGAAGGGGAGAAATGTATGAGCCCTTACTGACAAATCTCATCTTCTTATTCCCTTCTGTGTGTTTCAAAGAGTAATGACCAAGGTTTTAGTGAATATCATGAATCAGAGTACACCACAAACTACATTCCCCTAATTTAAAGCAAACCTTTGGAATTATCAGAGCTGAAGATATTTATACAAGTCAAACCAAAGACACATTAATTAGTTGAGATGGGAGGAAAATCACTCCAGACTTGACAATTAAAATGCCAGTGAAAGGTGCAGAGCAAACTCTGATGGATCTGTCAGTGTAATGTGTGTGCAGAGAATCATTATGTTAAAGATCACAGTCCAGACCCTAAAACCAGTAACAAGATAGACATGGTTCACAAATTATAATCTTGATTTATTTTTCAGGAAATCCAACTTTCATGCACCCTTTATCAAGACTTTAAGAATGGGACAGTGTTCTGTTCAACACACCTCAACACACACACACACACACACACACACACACACACACACACACACACGATACATAAAGACTACAGAACAAGCCTAGACCTCACTCTAAAACAGGCTGCTAACTGCAACCATGAAATCTGCTCTCAAACTCGTGTATTTTCACTCTAGAAGTTGCTGAACCATTTCTCATGTGATTTTTATGTCCTGAGGTCAGAGTTACTGTCGCTCACTTCTTCTGTCTCCCCCATGGGCCAAGGTGGAACTTGTCTTCAGTCAGAGCAGTGGCATGAGGTTTGAGTAGGGAGGGGGAGGGGAGGGAAGAGAAGGAGATTTGCTCTCCCATTTGTTCTCAGCTTTATTCACATCATGACCTACTTTTTCACAGGACACACCTATTTTCTCTTCTTCCCTATTCCAATCCCCCTTTCCTTCCAAAACCAAATGTCTTCAGATCATATAAGCAACCGTTTACTAAAACAAGGTATGAATTAAACTTAATCCATATGTCTGTGATATAAAGAGTAATTTGTCCTTGTAGAAAAATAATATTTGGTACTTCTTTGAAAACAAACAGGAGGACATAGATCCAAATTCCTGGCAATTAGTCTCCTCCACACCAGAAACTGGGCAGCTGGTAACCTGCTGTTTTTCCTTTGAGCTGCTCAGATTAGACCTCAAATGCAATTTAATTCCAGACGCCAATAGACACTTCCTGAATTACACTTCATCTCAGTTACACAACAAATCCACATTGCTATTGATTCCAGACTCGCCACAGACAATTGTCCACATTAGATGCAGTGAAAATGCTCCACGTTTTCACAACTTAAATATATTAAAGCTTCCACAGTGTCAAAGAATCCTGTACCAATTTCCCTGACATCTGAGTAATCCTGTTAGCCAACCAATAAGCGGTCCTTAGCTCATCTTCTTTCATAAATATGGATTCTCATATAACTGACTTACTTAAATAAATCTATATTCAAATTTCCCCCCTCTCCCAAGGGAAAATAAGAGATGTATGAAATGAAAATTTAGAATGGGCTGTGAATACCAAGGAAGTAAAGATTCAATAAGAGTGACTAAAATTCAAATACAAAATGTGGCCATGGTGCATAGATAGGGATGCCTGAAAATTTCTTGAAGTTGGTTAGGTATTATGGAAACTGTCATGAGGACCTCTAAGAGTGGAGAAAATCGAAGCCAGGTAAGACATGCATTTAAGATGCTGGAGTGCTCAGTAGCACAAGTTTCAGGCTGGACAAAGCCTACCAAGTGTTGGCCACTGCCCTTGGCTGTGAGGCGAGACTCCAGTCTTCCTTCTTTCATTGGCTGCATTCCTGTCCACTTCTCAGGCTCAGGCAGGATGCAGCCAGCATAACAGGGGAACAGCTGTCCCATCTTGCCTTTGCTGACTACATTTGCCTAGTTTGGTGTAAAGGTAAGCAAAAATGATCCGTTGCTTTCAGGTTTTAGAAATTGTAACCAAACACCTATTATCCAACAAGTAAAAGTAAACTTGTTTTCTAGTTAATTGTGAGATGCTAAAAGTTTATGGTAGTTATACTAAAATGACCATATAAAAATGAGAGACTTTTTATATGGACAATATAAAAACTTTTGCTCAGGTTCCTGATGTTTTTTAGTTTCTTCCTGTCATTATTAAGGAAGTCTAGAATGTGGCCATAATCGCAGGTTCCATTAAAATTCATGAAAAAAAAGAAAAAAAATGAAACAGTAGGAAAAGAAAGAGACAATAACTATAAGAACATATTCACAAGTAGAATGAATTAGTGACCAATTGAAACTCATCTCTTTCTCCCCCACAAAGAGTGACGCATTTGAAATTTGTTCCTTATTTGTCCTGCCTCTTCTCCTATCCGTCCTTACTTCTTTCTTCTCTCCTAGATACTGCAGTCACAGTGGCAGCCTCACATGGATAGATACTCAGATCCTGCAGAGTAAACAGGTTTTCAGAGTGGAAGCTTGACAGGGTGGTGTCTGATGTGTGAAATTGGTTTTACACGGAGATTAAGAATCATAGAAGCCATTATTTTTGCAACTATAGGTCAAAAAACACACATGCATGCCGCATGACTTTGACCAGCCAAGCTACTAAGCTGGCTTCATGGTCCCACTGCTGTGTCTTTCCCATCATGGTGGACCACATCTCCATTGGGACTGTAAGCCAAAACAATTGGGACTGTAAGCCAAATCTTCTAATTTGATTTTAAAGGATATTTTATTACAGGAATGGAAAATTATCTTAATCGTAGTATATATAACATATTTTAATAGTAGTATTAATGAATGCGGCTGTCAGTAGGTGTGCCCCACATTGGTATGATGCTGACATCCCAATAGCAAAACCAAACAAAACCAAAAAGTCCCCAATCCTCGATGTTACTTCTAAACCTTCTCCACTACAAAGAAGCAGAGGTTAGAGTCTGTAACTCAGGTGCCCGAGTGCTGACCGAGTGCAATCAAACCGTTTCCTGTGGTATACACCTCTAATGCCAACACTTAGGAAGCAGGAGGATGTGAAGTTCAAGGTCATTCTCAGCTGTGGAGAGTTCAAGGCCAACCTGGAATACATGAAACCCCATCTCGGTAAAGAAAATAAATTAACGAATAAATAACTAAGTAAAGAAGTAGAGATCCTTAATTTTAGATGTAGCTAAGGGCCAAAAATGATGAGCCTGAATCTTCTTATTCTAGAAGACAGAAAAGTTCCGAGAACAGGAGGGTATTTATTCCCAGAAGGCTAAAAATATTGAGCCTGGAGATGCTCCTGCAATAGATATGCACCTATCAAATAAAATCAGAGATATAGTACTGTGTGTATGTAAATAATAAGAGAAGTCAAGAGCTGGAAGATAGGATGCATGGGTCACCTTAAAGTTTCATTGCTACAAAGCAATTGTCAACTAAGATGCACTCACTAAGGTCACAGTGGCCAAGCTCAGTGGGCTCACACTGAGTAGAGCCACAATACAGATTTCTTAGTATGAATATGGGCTAAACAGATTTTGTCCTCGGCTAATGGCTTAGTTCAGAGATTCTCGACCTTCACAATGCTGTGGCCCTTTAATTCACTTCCCCATGTTAAGGTGACCCCCCCAGCCATAAAGTTATTTCCTTGCTACTTAATAACTGTACTTTTGCTACCGTTATGAATTGTAATGTAAACATCTGTTTCCCAGTGGTCTTAGACAACACCTGTAAAATGGCCATTCCTGACCCACGTGTTGAGCACCTCTGGCTTAAAGGCAGAGCAGTACTATCTAGGACACAAAACCTTTCTTTACACTTGATCAGTACCCTACATTTTACATAGTACTTTTTTGAACATGACACCATGGTGATCTAACCAGCAGATGTACAGCATTCTAATTTATAAGCACTGTGCATCAGAAGAATTCAAGGAAGTGTTTTCATTCACCCACAATCCAAAGGTGATTTTAGCTTATATTTCCAGCAGTGGTCAAGGATAACAATGTGCATCCTTCATACTTTACACACGAACCCATCTTTTAAAAACACATTTCCATTAACCTATTTATTTGTTCACTTTACATCTCAATTGCAGCCCCTTCCCAGTCCCCTTCTCCAATTGCCCCACCCTCCGTGCTCCCTCCCCTTCACCTCTGAGAAAGGGGAGGCTCCCTGGGTACCATTCTGGCACCTCATATCACTGCAGAACCAAGTAGATCCTCTCCCATTGAGGCCAGACATGGCAGCCCAGTTAGGGGAACAGGATACACAGGCAGGCAACAGAGTCAGGGTATGCCCCCACTTCAGATGTTCGGGGACCTGCATGAAGATCAAGCTTCACATGAGCTACATATATGCAGCAAGACTAGGTCCAGCCCATGCATGCCCTTTGGTTGGTGATTCAGTCTCTGGGAGCCCTTAAGGGCTGACTGCATCTTGTGGAGTCTCTAGCCCTCTGGGTTCCTCAATCCTTCCCCAACTCTCCCATAAGACTTCCTTAGTTCCATCTAATGTTTGGCTCTATACACTGCACCAACCCCCCTTTTGAATCATCACTGCATTCTCACTCTTTGGCTCTTGAAATCACAGAATTATTGAAGACATCAGAAATGGACCATTGGGTCATTTTTCTTACCAATGTTATCTTTATATGAAATATTACAGCATGAAGCACTCTTAAAATCATTTATACAATCCCACAATCATCTTACCTCTGGCTGCAAGCCAGCACACTTTCCCATTAGTTTTGGGAAAAGAGTAAAAAAGATCTATACTAATCCTTTTCCAATTTCTTTCACTAATAAAGATAACAATGCATCAAAAAGCCCAATTCAATACAAAATGCAATGATCTAAAACACACCTACTTTTTCATAAAGCATTGCCTTTCCCTGTTTACATAATTGCTTTATTGCTATAAAGCAACTAAAGCCTCCGTCCCAAGATGTAATACTTCATTTCCTCATGAAGGAAGCAGAGAAATGGTAAGTATCCCAGTATGTACTCAGTGGAAACGTCCACAACACAGCTGTCACAAAACTGACCTGATGCCAGTGTGAGGATGAAGACATCTCTCCCACAGTTGAATCCAGAATGTAAAGGGGCTTAATGGATTCCCTTCTTGCTACTGCACACAACTACCCACCAAGGAAGCTGAGCTTCCTGGTGCTAACAGTCAGCATGGTGTGACTGTTGATAGGAGAAAATGGAAATCTCTCATGGGGTGCAAAGGGCAGCATGAAACGCAGAGCAGCGGGCAAACCTGGCTGGAACCTGAACACAGGAGTTTCTGGGACTTTTTCAGGCTCCCATAGGATCATCTTTGCCTTGAATGCCATGGGAGTTGCATGGAGTTAGAGTTTTGAGAAAGTAGGACTATGTGGGTTAAAGGGCACAAATAATGAGAGGAACAGGTTTTATGTCTCACATACAACATGTGTTGTGACAGGTATTTAAACTGGTCTTATAAATAATCATTGCACAATGTGTTTGCACATCAGTTCATTACACTGTGCAGCTTGAATGTATGTAGTATTTTATTATTTTTATGACAGTCTTAGTCAGGGTTTCTATTCCTGCACAAAAAATCATGACCAAGAAGCAAGTTGGGGAAGAAAGGGTTTATTCAGCTTACATTTCCACATTGCTGTTCATCATCAAAGGAAGTCAGGACTAGAACTCATCCAGGGCAGGAACCTGGAGGCAGGAGCTGATGCAGAGGCCATGGACGGGTGCTGCTTATTGGATTGTTTCCTCTGGCATGCTCAGCTTGGTTTGTTCTAGAACCCGGGACTACCAGCCCAAAGATGGCACTATCCACAATGGGCTGAGCCTTCCCATCGCTGATCACTAATTGAGAAAATGCCTTACAGATGAATCTCATGGAGGCATTTCCTTAAGGGAGGCTCCATCCTCTGTGATAACCCCAGCTTGTGTCAGGTTGACACACAAAACCAGCCAGTACAACATCTGACACTCTAAAGTGCTGTACTTCACTTTCATCCATTTGAATAAGCGCTGGCTGGCCTCTGTGCGTCAGGTGCTACATTCCCGGTGCACTGGGTAGAGCTGGAGACTATCACCTTTGCTCTCGCTGTGCACAGAAGGTGCTGTTATACCTTGAGGTTCATAATGACCTCAAACACTCTTGTACTGAAGGATGGGTTTCAAAACAGCAGAGCACTGGTGAATGTGTAAAGAGAGCTCCACCTTCATGAACGGGCTGAACCAGATTGGTTCAAGGGTCCCACAGGGGCATGCCTTTGAAGATATATTTGTCCCCCTGACCCTTCCTCACTGTCTCTTCCTGACTGCTAGGAAGTTAGTCACCTGCATTCACCCCATGAACACCTACCTGGTTTCTCTCCCTCCACAGAAGCCATGTTGGCCATATCACAAACTCCTCTTTTTGTAGTCATGATGCAGTTCAGCCCTAAGAGGAATGCCCAGTATCCCAAGGCTCTGGTTCAATTCCATCACAACCCCCAAATTAAATTACCCCTCTTATTGGCACAGTGCTTATCACACTGAAACTTGCATCCTTACTACATTTTATACTGTGGACATATTTGTTGTGAGTACCTCAAGAGAGCAAAACAAAACATACATTTTTATCATTAAAAAAAATAAAGGACACTGTTAGGAAGAACTCCAAATCACCAACCCTCATGTTTATGGATACGCATAATAGGGAATCAAACAGCTTTTAAAATGCTTTTAACTAATTAAGTAGAACGGCTTCTTGAAATATCACTTATGAGCAACACACAAATTCGCTGCTGTAGCATTTTAAAGAACTCTGCTTTTTAATGCCCATGGATCTGCCAGAAGACTGAGAAATCGGAGTGTTTGTTTTTCAATACTCAGGAAAGAGAGATGTTGGGGGGGGATGATTTATACTTCTAATTATATGATGTTTCATATTAAAAGTAAGAGTCCTAAAATTTAAAATCTATAATAAGATTCCAATGTATACCTTTGCTGCCAAAATTATATCACTATTCAGCAAAATGGAATATATGCACCCAATTATCCTGTGAACATTTTCTCATTGATGCTAATGGCTAAGTGACTTTTGACCCTACTGGTGGAGGAGGATAAGGCTCAGCTGCCCTTGTAGACCATGACAAGGAGCAGTCAACAAACCCACCCTGGCAGCTCCGAGCGATGCTAAGAAGAACTGTGAAGGAGCGGCGGTTCCCATACAGAAGGACACTTACCTGCCAGAACAGATGCTCCTTGGCCCCCGGTGTGGCTGACAGGTAGACGCTCAGCACGATGGTATGCGATGAAGAGGTGAGGACACTGGCAATGATGGCGTCTCGCATGTTGAAGGGAAGCATGGTATACACCACAAAGATGATGAAGAGGAAGAATGACACCTGTGGAGGGAAGAAAAAAAACATGGAGCGTCAGAAAATCCCGGTTTCCGTTACCATCAAAGGAGACAGAAAACAACACGCTCGTTTGAGAAGCACCATCCCCAAACGGAACAAGCACCCTGAACTACAACAGGGAGTTATGTCTAGGCCTAGTGCGGGAAACACAGGGCATGGAAATGTAAGGACCCAAGGCTGAATTCCTGGAACCACATAAATCTGGATGTGGTAGTCACAGACTCCTATGCACAAGACAGGAAGTGGACACTTGGAAAGCACTCAAAAGCTTGCAGGGCAGCTAACCTGGCGTGGGTCGTGGAAATAAACGCTTAGACCCTGTGTCATGATGGAAGGTGAAAACCAACACCTGATGTTGTTCTCTGTCCTCCATATTTGTTGTAGCACATGCACAGATATGCATATACACAGATTAAAAGGGGGAAGAGGGAGAAAAAAGTAGCTTGGCATTGTGATAGGGAAATGGTTCCGTGTGTGGGACTTCAAATTTTAGCAAACAAGCTACTGTGTACACAAGACTGAGCTCAGGGGCACTTGTGTGCAAGTGCAAAGCCAGTATCACATCCCCGAGGCTTTAGTCATTGCTTCTGAGTTAGCAAAGGTCGATACACGGGCCTTGAGTGTAGATGATCCAGCTCTTGTGGAACAGGTTAGTGCTCCCTGGCAAAGAGGTTAAACGTAGAATGACGCTTTGATCTTATGGTTTCACTCCTTAGCACCATATTTGGAATATATGCATGAACATTTAGTCACAGGATTGCAAATCAATTAAAGGATGGGGATGCAGATATCCTCCAGAGGGTGGACATCACCAGAATATGATTGATGAATATAAAAGATTAAAGCTTCGACAAGTGATACAATGTGGAAGACCCTCAAAGGCTCCACGTCCTATGGTTCTCCTTATATAAACTATGTGTAATTAGTAAATCCAGAGACAGGAAGCAGATGCTGATGACCTTGTTGGCAAGGTCTGTGAACAGGCCTGTGGGGCAGAAGAAGAACAGAGATTGCGTAGCCATTATAGACTTCCCTCGGGTGATGGGAAGGCATTTGAGTTCAACAGAAATGTCCATTGCCCAACATTGAGAATGTACTGAATGTTTCTGTATTCTTGATCATAAAATGGCTAACTTATATTTTATGAATTTCACTTTTATAAAAACAATCAATAGGAAACCACTTAGAGAAACTTTGAGAATGGCGATTAAAATGATTACTAGGTAATAAAACGAGAACATTCTCATTGCCAATGAGACAGAGATGGAGGAGCAAGAGAGAGAATGTAAGCATATCGTAACTGTAGCAAGAGACCCTGAGGTCACAGGCCTCAGGGGAGAGAGGGGCATGTGACCACAGTATCCTACACCACTTGAAGAGGACACAGAGACCCAGTCAGCTGGATGGACATTGATAGATCACCACAGCTGTTCTGGTGTATGTTTTCTATGAGTTTCCAAGTGTGACAAGACCACCAGGCTCTGCTGCCTACAGACTCAAGACAAGGCAGCCCAGAGAGTGGCAGGCTTCCTCTTCTCTTGCGCATTCTGCACATTTATAACATAAACGTCTTGTCTACCTCCACACTGTGGTTCCAGGATGGCACCTTACAAGCTGTCTTTGTATTACTGTCACACTTGCAAGACTACACAGAAAACGAGAGGTTTACAGTCTAAAAATAACTGTGAATTCCTGAAGCATGTCCTTTTATTTTCTTCAGGACATTCTAAGCAAGACATCCATTCATTCCTTCAAAAAAAAAGGCCCGGGTTCCTCTGAGGGGGTAGCATCTCCTGGAGAGTGAGGAGAGGAGGCTCGATCACAGCTCTGAGCCATTACAACTGAGGGGAAGAGTCTGTCATGCATGCCAGCTGTCTTCATGGCTGAGAGAAGGGCCACCCTTCCCACCCAGCTCCACTCTGAAGAGACAGTGAAATGGCCTCGAAATCATCTTCTCTATTTGCTGCAAGTTCTGTCATCGTGGAGTGACAGCCAAGGAGAAAGCCATCGTGGGTGGGTAAAGTGACCAGAAGTCCTCGGGAAGCCTGAGTTTGGTGTGGGCCATCTGCTTCAAGCCCCCGCTTCCTCCCCTTCAAGCTATATTTATATGGGCTGTCAGGATAAAAAATGTGGGTGAGCAGATTAACATAGCCATACTTTTTCTAGCAAATATTTTTTCTTTTGCCTCTTCAAAATAAAAGACTATAGAGATTTGTTTTTCTTTTCAGCAAAGCATTAGCAGTCAGCGTGACATACATTCCGTTATGTGGATGAAGCCCAGAAGTGCTTTCAGGAGCACTTTGTGCAGTGGGCAATGATCTGTCCAGACAGAACAGGATTGCCTCCCTCATGAAGCCTTCCTGAGGTCAGAATACGAAGAAAATGTTCAGGGAAGCAATCACCATCTTTCAAGTCAATCACTAACCTTTGCAAGCATTTACTGAGGACAAACCTAGCGCTTTTAAGTTTCTAAAGTTGAGGTAAGCAATTGCATCAAATCAAACTCAGGGTTCCAGTGATGGTGCTTCAAGAGCTCAGGCAGAGACCCTGTTTTGCACCCTCCAGTATGACTTGGCCAATGAAAGTCAAGTTCAAGTCTTCTTGGAGGAATTGTTTTTACACCTTATTAATCTGAAAAGGTTTTCAGATCATTAGGTCTATTTTCTAACTCCAAAAAACACCATATGTAAATGGATCTGGCACATCTGAAAAACATGTTGGGTAAAATGCTCCAGAAACTTCTCTTTCAGTCTCTAGGGTTTCCATGTTACCATGGGGACATGAGATTCCTCTTAGCTGTACACTTCTCTCTGTGTGGGACAAGAGGCTGAAAATAAAAGGAAGACCACTGTTCTCAAGACTGTAGGGAAGACAGGTAATGAAGTATCTGACGTGGTCATGCTCATGTCAGCAAAGGGGCCACAGGTACACGTTCTCACCGAACCTCTGCAAGACACACACATCTTCCTACACATTGACCTGACCCTCGATTTCCACACCTTTCTAGCCCTTGGAGCTTTTCTCTTTGTTCACTGCCCTGCTGCTCTTGAAGCCACCTCAGTTTACCTGGTGATGGCCCAGTTTCCAATCACTGAGGCACACACCACCAAAGCTTATCCTTAGCCTCGTTCTCTTCCGGCTTTGAATTCCCCTCATGCTCCAGTCCTGGTATCTGTCCATTGTTTTGCCTTACATCCATGACACTGTCTCGGGGCCTTTCCACCTGGCTCTTGCTCCTGTAGCTTATATAACCCACTGCCTCCCTCTTCTGACATCTGCCGGCAGAGTGAATCCTTTCTTATCTGTATCCACTCAATTCCTGCCTCTATGTTTCGTTTCAGGATATCCAGTTCAACTTCCAGTCTCCATTTCCTTCTCAGTGAGGGGGAAGTCTCATAAGTATCTAGGAAGCATCATTACAATTGATGTGGCCTCTCTGGGTAGAAAAAAAAATCAATGTCTTGTCACCTTTTCCCCTGGCAGTCATGAAGTGACAGTGAACTCCTCTAGTCTATTACAGGAAGTGAGGGTAGAAGGGTCTTAGGTGACCCATAGTGGCATAGTTATGCAGGCAGCTGACACACAGACTTCCAAGTCAATAAGCAGAGATAAGCTGTTCTAAACCCATACCAATGCCCTATACACCCCTCTGTCACATGAATGTTATATTTATAAAAGTGGATTATTTTTATATGCACTGCTGATCAGTTTGCCTTTTAAAAATGAATATTTTTGTGGCACAAGTCTATAGACATGAATATATTACTCTGACTAGTTCATAGCATCCTATAGCAATATGCACATTGACGTTTATGGTGTGTTTCCCTAGGTGCTGATCATTCCTGGACGAGTATCCATGAAATGACTTTAATAGGTGCTCTCTGATCTACCTTGCTTCAAAACCCTATTTTCCCTTATCAAGATAATACTGCAAAGCGTGTGCTTCTGAGTGTAAAGATCTAAGGCTTTTCTTTCTTAGATGGCTTTCTCTTGTCTGCCCTAAAAACTCTGCATGGCATGACAGGCTCGTTTTCACACACACATATCTAGTCCTTGTCAACAACTTCACTTACCATGTTTACAGTCCTTATTTGTATATTTATGCCCCCCCCCCCAATGCACAGTGAAGGATAACGATATTTTAAGAGCAGCCTTGATTTACCAAGAGCCAAGACTGCAGTGCTCAGGGCAGCACCTGACGTGGGAGATGCTTCATAAATTTTGTTGTCTTTATAAAAAGTCTATTATTTGTATTAGTGTGACACAGGCTCATCCTCCTCAAAAGCACCTCACAAAATGCATTTCTAAAACAGCTCACTGTCCTTTTTGGTATAATTAGCTTCGCCATTAACTATAAACATGTTGATTTCTGAATTCACATTTTTTCTATTTAATGGATCAATTACATGAAAAAAACAAAAAACAAAACCCTCAGCTCTCTATTAGACAGACACTGGCCAGATTCCCATAGCAGGCAGCAGCAGTAAATCAGGGAGCAGCCCCTGTTCATAGGGATGGACTGGAGTCATGAAGCCACTGTTAATCAACAAAGGCCTAGGCGTTGTGCAGTCAGCCTGACAGGTGAGATTTTGGGGGAAGCCTAAACACTTTGGAATTTCTAGAAGTCAGCCCAGAGGTGCTGTCACTTTCAAGTTCATGACAATACATTTTGCTTGTAGGATACACCAGCTAAGGAGAAACAATCTCATTCTGCCTAATGCTTTGTGCTCCTAGCAATACGAACTTGCAAACAAGAATCTTTATAAAAAAGATAGGAGTATGTTCTGTGTGAACAGAAGGGGCTAATTCTTCCTTCTGTGGATTAAGACTGACTCTTACTGGTCTGAAGAGATCTGGACTTGGAAGATTAGAAGCATTGCTTACTCAACTACTTACTTAGAGTCATGTGCTAAGTGTATCAGTTTCTTTTATCTGTCATAACAAATTACCACATGTTCAGTGACTCAAAATGTCAACAAAAAAGTTACCTTCATTGTTGAAAATCAAAAAGTTTAAAATGTAGGTGCCGGCAGGGCTGGGTTCTTCCAGGGAGATTATGGGATGAGCTACTGAGTATGCGGTCATCTGTCCTTACCGCACTGGACAACGTAAGCATGCACTTGAGAAGCTGTTCTAATCTCAGTGGCAGAATTCCAGGTATCTTTCCTGTTATCTATGGGTATCTTTATCTGGCACCTGCTCTATGCATCTTTGCAACATTTTTAAAGAGACTAATTGCTGGGTTTAGGATATAATATAACCCCAGTGTGATCTCTCAACTTGATCACATACAAAGAATACACTTCCAAATTAGGTGTGAGTCACAGACACTGAGGGTAGGAATTTCAATTCAACCCGGGCTATCAATTTCTACAGAACAAACCAGTACTAAGATTTCATTGTCTCTACTTTATATTTCCCTTTTCATTCCCAAATCAGACATTGAAGCCATGTCTATGATACCAAATTTTTTTACATTGAAGAAAACAAGTTGATGTGGTTCAGTATCTCATAAAAACTTGTATAATGAGGTTTGATTTTCCCCAGGTATCTAGCAGTGGACCTCAGGCAACGACTGAATCATGACTGACAATCTGTAGATAAGTTCCAAGAAGAACAATTGGGAGTCTAGCCTTATTTGAAGTTCCCTGGGAAGTATAACTTAAGAGAATATCTCTGCCTCCTTTCTCTCTTTGCTCAGCATTACCATCAGGAGAACTTCCTCCTCGACCAGTTCTCCTCCTTGCCAGGATGTTCAGCTTCCTATAAGGTCCCGAGCAATGCAGACAGTTGACCAGAGACTGAACTTTGGAAACTAGGATCGAATATATAACACTCCACCCCCAAAGCTGATTTGCCCCAGCCATTTTGTTACAACCATGGAACAATCACTACTATACAAGCTAACAGTATTATTAGGCCTCTGCTGCAAAGCTTACAAGTTATAGAATAAAACTTAATATTTCGTTCAGGATTCAACGATATGAAAAAGTTTCACTACACTCCAATATTATCTGGTAAAAGAAATGGAGGTTTTATAAAAATGAAGTCATGCCTCAACACTTACTGAAGCTTTGCTGACCGTCCGCTCTCTCTGTGGTGTGTGAACTCCCTAATATGCATGATAGTCTCAAACAGTTCTGAATGCAATGGAGTTCTCAGAGAAATCATCAGAGAAAGGTTAATATGTTATATGAGTAATGTTATAGGAAAAATCCCATTGATTTTTATAACCAGAAATATAGATACTGAAATCATAATTCATCTAGATTCTCTGAGAAATTAGAAATAGCAGAGTATCTTGATTTCCTCTCTTTTTGATTTATTATTTTATTTTATGTGTATTAGTGTTTTGTCTACACTCATCGCATGTCTGATGCCTCCAGAGGCTAGAAGAGGGTAGTGGATGCTATGGTGATTTGAATGACATTGGCCCCAGAGGATCATAAATTTGAACACTTGGTCCTCAGCAGGTGTAACCGTTTAGGAAGGATTGGGCTGTGTTGTCTTGTTGGAGGGGGTGCCTTGTCACTGGGAATAAAAAGCCCACACCAATCTGGGTTAGCTCCCTCTGTCTCCTGCTTCTGGACTGATCTCTCAGCTGCTGCTCCAGTGCGGTGCCTGCGTGCCTGTTTACCTGCTGTTATACTCCCTGACCTGGTGGTTATGGACCCACCTTCTGAAACTATTAACCCCCAATAAACACATTCTTCCACAAATTGCCTTGGTCACTTTGTTTTACCACAGCAATAGAGCAGTCACTAAGATTCACTGGGACTGTAATTATGAATAGTTGTAAGCTAGCTACCATATGTGCTGGGCATCGGACTTGGGTTCTCTACAAGAATATCATCTTAACTGCTGATCTAGCTCTCCAACCACCCCTGATTATGAAAGAGAGAAATTTTTGAGCCCAAAACTGTAGGAATTATGCCATTCTAAGTAAAATATCAGATATAACTCTCTACCTCATTGCTGTCAGAAATTCCAAGTATAAAAATATAAAAAAAAACCATTTAGCACAATTTCCCCCAAAGTAAAGGTAGAAGAATTATTTAAAGCAAGATATGCAAATGACCAATAGATGTTTTCAATGAAGTTCCATCTCACTGATCCTAAGTGAAATATGAATAAAAAGTAGAAAGGGATACCATTTTATACCTAGTGGCTATGATCAAATGATGATTGCTAGGAATGTATATTAATTAGTACAATAATTATGGAAATGTTATAGTGATTTCTACAAAAACCAGAGACAGAATAGCTGTGTTAATTAATTTTATCATGTTTATGGCCAAATATTGACATAAACAACGTCAGAGGAGAGGGGATTCTTCCAGAAGCATCAGACCATTGTGGAGGGAGGAAGGAGTGTAGAGTTCACACCACAGCTGCAAAAAGGCAGAGAGGCCAGGGAGAGGAATGGCAGGAGGGCCCAGGCCCAGTCTTATCCCAAGAGCTTCCCCACAATGACCCACTTCTTTCAATAAAGCCTACTTCCTGTTTTTTTGTTTAACCACCTCACAGTAATGCCACTTCTGAAACCATCAAGGGCTTAATCCATCAATTCATTTTTTAGGCTGTAAAAACGTGTGGTATCTATTCTGACTGGAAGCTCGGCCTGTGAAGAGAAAACTCAGGCCTGGATCCCCATGCCTGACCTAAACCCCAGAGCTAGAGAAGTCATGAGCTCTAGAGGAGCACTTATGTCAATGACTTGGCTAAGTGACTGTAATCTCATCTTCATACCCACAGGTACACCACAACCCTCATTAGAAAATCTTCCATTTGAGGTGAATGGCAGTTAGTGCAGAGACTCACAACTTGTCAAAGGAATGAAAACAAGTGATGGTGGACTGCCCAGCCCTAAATGAAACACCTGACACACACACCCATTTCTCAAAGCTTGGGGGACTCTGGAAGACAAGGCCAAGAGACTGTAAGACTCAGAGAGAAGGACCACTGTGGAACACTGCCTTCTCACAGAGACAGAGGACCACTATGGAGCACCGCCTTCTCACAGAGACAGAGGACCACTGTAGATCACTGCCTTCTCACAGAGACAGAGGACCACTATGGAGCACCGCCTTCTCACAGAGACAGAGGACCACTATGGAGCACCCCTTCTCACAGAGGCAGAGGACCACTGTAGATCACTGCCTTCTCACAGAGACAGAGGACCACTATGGAGCACCGCCTTCTCACAGAGACAGAGGACCACTATGGAGCACCCCTTCTCACAGAGGCAGAGGGCCACTGTGGAGGACCCCCTTTTCACAGAGTCAGAGGACCATTAAGGTGCACCCCCTACTCACAGAGGCAGAGGACCACTATGGAGCACCACCTTCTCACAGAGGCAGAGGACCACTATGGAGCACTGCCTTCTTACAGAGGCAGAGGGCCACTGTGGAGGACCCCCTTTTCACAGAGTCAGAGGACTACTGTGGAGCACCACCTTCTCACATAGGCAGAGGACTACTGTGGAGCACACCCTTCTCACAGAGTCAGAGGACCATTAAGGAGCACCCCCTTCTCACAGAGTCAAAGGACCACTGTGGAGCATCCCCTTCTCACAGAGACAGAGGACCACTATGGAGCACTGTCTTCTCACAGAGGCAGAGAACCACTATGGAGCACCGTCTTCTCACAGAGGCAGAGGACCACTGTGGAGCACCCCCTTCTCACAGAGTCAGAGGACCACTGTGGAGCACTGCCTTTTTACAGAGACAGAGGGCCACTATGAAGCACCCCTTTCTCATACAGTCTCTTTTGCACTGAAAGTTCTTTCCTTAAATGAGCTTAGTTTTTCAGGATGTTCATGTGAGAGCAGGCAGCACTTCCCCTTCTATGCCTGACTCATTCCCTTCATGTAACATCCTGACACTCATCTGCCTTGTCCCAAATGGCAGATTTTCTTCTTTTCTATGTATGTATATTACATTTTCCCTTAAGACAGAGTCTCCCTCTGTAGCACAGTCTGGCTTTTCACTCTCTATGAAGCCCAGGATAGCTCTGAACAGAGGATACTCCTGCCTCAGCCTCCTGTTTGTGAAGGAACTCCAGGCATGAGCCAGCACCGCCAGTTCTCTTGCTGTTTTCTTTACCTGGCATTTTCTTTGTTCGCTCTGTGACTGATGGCACTCCAAGCTGATCCACCTTACTCATGAGCCTGTAAAGAGGAGTCCTGACATCTCTTCTGGGTCCTGGCTTCTTGTTCTCTGTGTGTGAGCTCAAGCATGGGTTTGTTAAATTATATATCATTTGATTTTATTCCCATATAAGGGATTCTTCTATGGTTATTTTCGGTATTGGAATTTCACTCCCTTATACGAGTAATACAAAATGAAAACCCCAGAGACATATTGATGACTAGATAGTATGAGGTTCTATTTCTCTCATACCTTAGACTAGATGTTCAGAACTCTTTTCAACACCAACCCTACAGAATCTGAAAACATTACCTTAAATGTTACATTATGAATCAAATGAATATATTATCCTTCTTAATAGATATCCTAGGCTTCAAAACGGTAATGATGATGAACTCATGAATCACTGGGTGCACTCCATGATTCTCCTTAAAACCCTATGCAGTGTGAGAGAGGCCGATGACGGCGTCGAATGACAAACAATTTAAGCTCCCTGTGCCTTTTAAATGTGAAACAGGTAGGAGGTGGATCATAGATTCTCAAAATGCTTTATAAAATAGAAGGGTGGGAGAGGCAGCTTTGCCAGGCACTGGGTGCCTACGTGAGTGAGTTATCTCCAGCCTCCTTCGAACAACCGTGTCCCTCTATTCTTATTCTATGGGCTGGAATCAAAGTCAGCACTAGACAAGCATCCTACCACTGAGCTACACCGCAGCCCCATATTACACATTCCTCTGCTGTATTTACATTACCTTCAAACCCCAAGAGTCATTCCATCAACCATGAAGATGCTATCTGATGGTATGTGAGCATCCCTCAAAAGGCGCATATATGAGACATATTCCAAAGCCTGTGTGACCATTGGAAGGTGTTGAGACATGCAGTGATTGGGACTAAGTTGAAGGAGGTTATATCCCTGGACTGTGCCACTGCAAGGGATTTGGGGAGCCTGAGTTCTTCCCTGATCCCCTTTGCTTCTCTGTCACTGTAGGGCAAGTGCTTGCTCCATCTCCCAGCCCCCTGCAAAATGTGCTGCATTATCTCAGGCCGAGGAAGGCCAGGGACCACAGATGGAGACCTCTGAAGCCAGGAGCTAACTGGAGTCTTCCCCTCCCCACACACAGCAGTGGAACTCCCTGCCAACACCTAGTATACAATGTTTCTGATCTTTTGATTCTAAAAAGGGTTTCAATTGAGACAGATTCCAAATAAAGCCATGTGCTGCAAATAGTTTAGGCCTTAGCTTCTATTACTGTCCCTTTCCTTTAGGGAGCAGGAAAGGAAAGGACAGTCCTCAAAACTTACATAAATAAGATGCTAATTTGTCCTGCATATTAGAGATTTCCCCAATTTAGTCTCTGTCACTCAGAATTTTTAAATTTTCTTTTTAAATATGGTTTTAATTAAAATTGAATTCATTATTTTCTCCCTTCCCATTCCTTCCTCAAGCTCCTCCCATTCTCCCATTCTCAAGTTGGTAACTTCTCTCTCTCTCTCTCTCTCTCTCTCTCTCTCTCTCTCTCTCTCTCTCTCTCTCTCTCCCCTACACACACATTACTGAGTCCCTTTGATGGTAGTGTGTATGTGGTTTCATGGCCGACCATTCTTCATTGGACATCCAATGAAGGGTCTTATCTCTAGGAGAGGCTAATTTTCCTTCTCCCAGTGTTCTTAAAACCCTTGAACTCTTCAGTGAATGCCAAGTTACAGGTTATTTCCCATAACTCTTCTATCACTTCATTCTTCTAACTTTTGTTTGCTTTTGTGTGTGTGTGAAAATGTGTGCACATGCTTATGGAAGCACGTGTGTTGGTACATGTGTACATGTATGTGAATGCATGTGATAGTCAGAGGCCCATGCCTGCTATCTTCCTCAGTCATTAATCACACCATGTTTTGAGTCAGGTCTCTCCCACTGAGCCTGGAGCATATTAGTTTGGCCAGGGGAGCTAGTCATCAAGCATCAGAGAGTTGTGGATGCTGAACCTGGGTCCTCTGGACGAGCAAACAGTGCTCTTATGCACAGAACCATCTCTCTAACCTCCATTTTTCATTTTTTTATCTATTATTTTAATGACTTAAATTTTTAAGGCAGTAGATAACTCTACTCTCTGATCTTAAATTTCTGTAGAAGTGTCTGCATTGCCCCTTTGTTCCTCCCTGGTCTTCACTGTGTGTACCCCAAGATCATCCCAGTATATGCGCCAAGGCAGCACTGGTCAAGGCTGCCCATGCAGAACCCCACCCTCCAGGGTGGCATGTGATAACCTCACAGCAGATACACTGTACCATAAGTTTAGCAGTTTCGGCTGTGACTGCATTAGCTTCACTTTCATTATTGCTCAGATTTAAATCAGAAAGATTTTTATGAACCTAATGTTCAAAGAAAATAGAGACAGCACTTGGGAGCCAATGAATGCAGCAGTACTGTTCAAGCCGCGCTGGCTCAGAAACCATTAACATAGAAATGCTTGAGAATCCTCTACTCTAATCACTCAACTGAATAGCGCAGTGGCACACTGATCAATCAATTGAATAGCGCAGTGGCACACTGATCAATCAATTGAATAGCGTGGCAGCACACTGGCTATGCTTAAATGGTCATTTGGGCCATGGTACCTCATTCTTGTGTCCTTATCTCCTCATTCCAGCATCAGCTCCTCCACCTCACCCGTGAGGGAACTGCCCTGCAGGGCTGCTGCTGTGTCTAGGCCTAGTTCATCCCAGCACACCATTTGCATATGCGGAGGATTTTACATGTTAAATCATGGCCTATACATGAAAACGCCAAGGAATTGTTTGCACACTTTGAGTGGGTTAACCAGCTTTACACATTCAGAATATGTAATCTTACTTTATTTTTCTCTGTCCTTGGACATGCCTCCACTTATTCAGACAAACACTGTATGGAGCCCTTGGCATCAGGCTGGGCTGAATTTGTGACTAATTGGTACCGTCACAGAGAAGTGTTGTCTTCTCTCTATGGATGTTTAGGAAAATGTTATTGTAGGAGATAATTTGACAAAGTGATGATCTCAATCTGCATAATACCTGGGGTTGGGGAAGAAACTGTGTCTTAGAAAAATCACATTGAAATACATCACTGAAAAAGTCAAGGGAGGAAAAGTAACTCTTGCAAAAAAAAAAAAAGAGACAAAACAAAATGTTATGCAAAGGGATTTTTTATTTATATGCACTGTTTTGGTGCTTATGAATATTCATGTCAACATTCTTTTGAAACACTATATTTACTTAATCTGAAAGGCCAGTGCTTCATATGAGAAAAATCACGCTGAGAAAATGAGTGAATTATTCATCTAAAAGCAAATATTGCTTTGGGATTCCAGTTTAGACTGTGTCTCCAGCACCCCGTAATCAGCACAGGCCAGAGGGGTACAAAGGGGTGCATTCCACAGTGCCATCTCTCCTACCAAGCTCTGCACCTCTTGGTTTGCTTCTTCCTTTAATTCCAAACAAGGACAATCTCAGCAGACAGAATGTGTCCATATCCCTGAGCTGTAAGACAGACTATTTTAGCATTGACTGGGTGAAGCGTTAGTGAATGACACAGCTGCCTCCTACTCAGCACTGGGCTCCATCCAATCAGAATTCTGGGGAGGTGCCCGGACTGCTGTGCTCTCTCCTCAGGGGAAGCTGGCAGCCTTCAGAGCGTGCACATCATACCAAGGCATCTGGAGCTCACCTCACACACAACCCACAACTGACAACTCCCATGTTTAGATTAAAACTTGCCATTCACATAGGAGGGCGTCTCTCTATTCAGTATTCTATGCTTTTGTTTTCACAATTTACATTTGCCATTTTTATGACATGTACAATATCATTTAAAGAAAGGAAGTTTGAAGATCAGCAGCATAAAAGTATGTAACAAATGGCTTACTTCCATGGGCACAACTCTGCTTTAGACTCACTTCCCGGAGCAGACAGCACCACATTTACCCTGGCTAAATAATGCAGATTATTAGCTAAATATTTATAAGCATATATTAATTTCTGTTTGCAAAAGCAGTTCATTCCAGAGGGCAGTATGGGCTAAACAAAACAGGAAGATTTCATACTCAGTATTTTGGAAAGTTCATTTCTTTGAAAATACATTTTTTAAAAAAAGTTCAATAGAACCAGCACCATTTGTTGAAAAGGCTATCTTTTTTCCATTGGATGTTTTCAGTCCCTTTGTCGAGGATCAAGTGGCCATAGGTGTGTGGGTTCATTTCTGGATCTTCAATCCTGTTCCATTGTTCCGCCTGCCTGTCACTGTACCAATACCATGCAGTTTTTAACACTATTGCTTGGTAATATTGCTTGAGGTCAGGGATACTGATTCCCCCAGAATTTCTTTTGTTGTTGAGAAGAGTTTTAGCTATCCTGGCTTTTTTGTTATTCCAGATGAATTTGAGAATTGCTCTTTCTAACTCTATGAAGAATTGAGTTGGGATTTTGATGGGTATTGCATTGAATCTGTATATTGCTTTTGGCAAAATGGCCATTTTAACTATATTAATTTTGCCGATCCATGAGCATGGGAGGTTTTTTCCATTTTTTGAGGTCTTCTTCAATTTCCTTCTTCAGAATCTTGAAGTTCTTGTCATACAGATCTTTCACATGTTTGGTAAGAGTCACCCCAAAGTACTTTATACTGTTTGTGGCCATTGTGAAGGATGTCAGTTCCCTAATTTCTTTCTCAGCCTGCTTATCCTTTGAGTATAGGAAGGCTACTGATTTGCTTGAGTTGATTTTATAACCAGCTAAATATGACCATTATTTCAACATAGCATTTTACTTCAAATGAATACACTTTCACTTTAATTCTAACGAATACGTTATCTCTATTAGTGGGTATCATTTAATATGTAACTCTAAGACCGACATCATCAAAGACTTGGCTTAGATTTTTATTATCTTTACTTTTTCTTATAGATTGCTCATTAGTCCATTTACTTTTGGACCAATGTCCTTATGAGTCCACATCTTCTTGTGTAACCTTCTACTCTCTGCTAATAAAAGTGGGCGTTTTATTTAGGGTCACTATTGCAGTGATAAAATGCCATGACCAAAAATAGCTTGTGGAGAACCCTTGTTCCTTGGGGTTTCCCTTTTTTTCTTATATGGAAACATCCTCTCAGTTATTAACATTTGGGTTCAGCAAAGGAGTCTCTGCCTCATTTCTTTTAAAATATTTTTAACTAAGTATTTTTAATGATGCATTTTTGAATTCATCTTTAAAGCGACAGAATGAAAAGAAAAGCAAAGGTAACAGATACACACACCGATCATGCCCTTCTCCTGTTAGCACCTTACGCTAGCAGGTGCACCTGTCATGCGTCAAGAGCTGATATGTCATCGCTAATTAATGCTCACGCTTCGCTCAGAGTCCCCTCTCACCTGGAGTCCTTTTCTGTCATAGAACACTGCTCAGTCCTCACACGCCCTTGAGCCCTCCAGCTTAGCTATTTTTGAGCTTGACAGTATAAAAAACATGACAGAATGTTCTTCCACTGAAATTTGTCTGAGGCATTCCTCATGACTTTGTACCTTGGGGAGGAAGACCCTGTTGAAGTTGTCCTGGTGCTGTTTTGTTCTGGTGTTGATTCTGCTTCCTCAAGAGAGGCTGCCCCAAGGAGGAGTGGATCACCTATTCAAGTAATTTTATGTGAACCTTCTCCCCATTCTAACTGGTTAAATAAAGGGGAGAGCCTGTGTCTGGGCAGAGGAAGGGAAAGGTGAGGCTGGAGATCTTAGTGAGGGAGGAAGGAAGATGGAGCAGAACCACATGGCCTGGAGAAGCCAAAAGTAGCAAGAGAATAGATTAGTATGGTTGTAGATCTACCCAATCTAGCATACAGCTTATAAGTATAATAACTGAGCTGTGTGTTTTTTATGCAAGTTTATTGGGGTGGGAGATTTACTGCAACAGTGCCCCTGCGGAAGAGGGCTCCTGACAGATTCTATCACACCAGGAGCTGTCGGTGTGACCTACACTGCTATTAGTGACCTTGGGTGACGGATGAGTGACAGCAGGCAGGATGCTGTCCCAGCTTCCTCTTTTCTCAGTTTCCACTCTGCAGTCCTCAGCGAGAGGATGTCTGTGCAGCACGCCAGAGGAATTCGAAGCCAGCTCTCCTTCCATTAAAACAGGGATTTATATAAGCCATCCAGAATTCTACCACAGACGCAATTTGACCATCTCCAAATACTTATGAAGACACGTATATAATTGTGTAGCCTTATGAGTTAGCCCTTTATGGTGTGGATTATAATACAACACTACCTTGTTTATTTGGGTATTCAAAATCTCCCAGATTTGATTTTTCTCATGGTGCAAGTGAGTGCTTAGAAACAAAGAAACCAAATAGCATCTTACAGAAACAGCCATGCCAAAGGGATACCACCACACAATAACAGTTCATAATGCCTGCTCTGTCAGTCCTTTAAGTACCTTGTCTTCATCTCTTATGACAATCAAAGTTGGGTTTTCTTTTGTGATCCAACAGAAAGAGTTATTATCTTTATTTATTATTACAAATAGACTAGGTCCCTTCATATCTATCTCACATATTTCTATTTGTGTGTGTCTGTGCTTGTATGTGTTTGTATGTGTTGGTATGGGTGCAGCTAGGAGCTGAAGCCAGATATTTGGGTCTTCCTCAACCAGTTCCCACTTTAATTTTATTATTTATTAGATATTTTATTTCTTTACATTTCAAATGTAATCCCCTTTCCTGATTTCCCCTCTGAAAACACCCTATTCCATCCCTCCTCCCCCTGCTCACCAACCCGCCCACTCCTGCTTCCCTGTCCTGGCATGAAGATAGCATCTTCTCTCCCTGAGATGGAGGCTCATAGGTTTTGTTAGACTGCGCTTCTAGTGAGCTTCAAGGAAGTCCTAGTCTCTGTCTCTACCATGCCTGGTCATAAGTTCTGGGATGAAACTCCAGGGTGTGTGCTCTTATAGAAGCACTTTACCCAATGTATGATCTTACCAGCACCATTTAAATTCACTGACATGACTAAAACATTACAGTTTATCCGACACTGTACAATGGCTTTACCAGGCATGTCAGACTGTGTGTATGTTTATTTCTCTGTGGAAAGTTTCCTTCACTTTCCCGTCATGTTTCTTTGCATTTAAAAGCAGATTTATACTCCTATATTTTTGGTTTAGTGGCAAAATAGACTATATTGATATCGCATATATATGCGCTTTTAGTGTTCTTATTTCTTCAGTAGTAGGCTTGTACTAACTGCTTCCCAAATTTGAACTAGATCTTCTGGCTCCTGCAAATTACCTGAGCAGCCATCAAAAGCTCACCTCATCTTCCCTCCCCTCTACTCTATGCCCAGATATGACCTCTGTACTACAAAGAAGCAGCATTAGAAAAAAGTGCAAGACCTCCACCTGCACATAAAAAGTAAATGCAGTGACAATCAAACCAACCAATGAAATATTCCAGGCATCCCAGGACCTATCAGGACCACCCTTGTGAACCATCCCACAAAAGTGACTCCTGATCTCCATGCCAACAGGCGAGTGGGTGCTTCTCTAGTGGCCCTTGGGTGCTTCTCTAGTGGCCCTTGGGGCCAGGCACAGAGCTAGGTGACTGAGGACAAAGCTGAGGACATTCTTGCATATATATTTTGATTAATGGCAGACATTTCTGAGCAAGAGGCTCTGCATGTGTTGAACTGTGGTAAGCACTAGCATAGCATATTGTCGAAGTAGTTAAACCAGTTTAAAATATAAAACATATTATATGCACTCTTGATTTGCTTCATAGCCATGTCAATACAGCTTTCATTTTAAAGGTGTATCAGTTTGACAGGACATACGACACACCACTTAGAGGTACTGTTTTCCTCAATGGTAGACGTTAATTTTACTCACAGATGTACAGACACTAAGTTCAGAAGTTTATCGTACTCTTCATTATTGTTTAAAGATTAATGATGTCCTGGAGAGTACTGAGGCTTCACGGCGCTTCCAGACCTCCTGGGTGCTCTTCAAGATGCAATCAGCTCAGGACACCTCCCACCACTCCTTATGTTTTGACTTTTCTTCATCTCCTGGATGAATCTTGTCCTTTGGCATGATGCTGTTTGAAGGAGGTTCCAGTGAAAATGGAAGACAAACTCAAAATTAAAGGGATTGTTGCACAAAAGATGATGCTTAGTTTACTTTTTTTGTCTCTCTTCACTTTTGTTTGCTTTCTTTCTTTTTTTTTCCTGAGAGCAATGTGTTATTTACCAAAGCAAGTGGGATCTTGAGCACTTTCAAGAACAAATTATCTATCTTTTCAAAGTCCTTGAGAAGCAGCCGTGAAGACTGTAGGGTGTACACACAAGTATGACATCCTTGATCCTTGGTTCTTGGAAACAGTCTGGCTGAATATAAAATGATGAGCTCATGCAAAACCTCTCTTGCTTGGTCGACTGCTATAAAACATACTGCTGTCAACCCTATTTCATCTCTTAACAAAATTAATGAGTTATTTTTATTAAATCTCTGAAGACTTTTTTCATCTTTAAAATATTAGTGATTAGGAATGTCTCTGTAAGGCTACTTCAGGCCAGTTTCTCCTAATACTCAATGAGAACTTGGATGTACAGATTAAAGATTTAATTGGGTTTCTTCAAAATTCTCATTTTTATTTCTTGTATTTTTAGTGCAAATCAAATTTTGCATTTTAAATTTTAGGACTGTTTTGTGACTTTCAGGAACATATTTCAGTTGCTATATATGATTTGAGTCCAAGAAAATAAAAGCATCATAATGAAATATGAACATACTACATGCATCTGTGTGTGTCCAATCCATTTAGCCTCTCTATCTTATTACCTTGGTTCTTGTGGCTAATTTCTAGTCCCCTGTGTCTTTCATCCCATCTCTGTGAGATGTGTTCTGTCTTGCGTTCTTGTGTGGCTGTCTTCAAGTCTTCCCTGAGATTAGCCAATATTTAACTCAAGACTTTTTAAACAATGCCTTCCTTCTTTTTAAGTCAATATCCTTCTGAGGTTTTTAATTACTAATACGACAGTTTCACATAGCCCAGGTTGGCCTTAAACTCACTAGGCCGCCATAGACAACTCTGAACTCCTCATCATATGCTTTGCTGGAGATAGCTCCTACGGGCCTCTTGCAAAGCAAGCACTCTTCCAGCTGAGCTATGCACTCAGCTGACTACCAGGAGGAACATGAAGCTTTGTAACTTATCTGAGCTTGCTTCTTAAGACTGCGCCTCAGCTTGACCTTACATTGCGTTTGCTTTGTGAGGTTTTCTATGTGTGCCTTCCTATTTGTCCTTACAGGAACTTTGCACAGATGATGCCAAGTCCTGTGCATTTCACGAGGAAACAGTGCAAGCCCATATGGGCAGGAATGAGGTACGGTCTGCATGCTGCACACTGCACATTTCTCAATCAATGACTTCTTCAGCGGAAGCAGAGTGGGTCCCGATTCTCGCTATTTTGCTTCAGCCCAACCACATTCCATTTCCATGCTTCTCAGCATCCGCGTCACGCATTTAGTGAGTTTGTTCTCTCTTTTGTCCTTCCTTGACAGGCAACAGCTCCTCTCAGAGACTGCTGAACACCCCCATCCTGCAACTTCTCAGTCACTTCCTGTAAATTCGCCGTGAGTCAGTGCTCTGACAAACCAAGTTTAAGGATTTTCCTCTTCAGTCTCCCTTTTCCTTTCTGGAAATGAGTTTATCTTTTTGTTAAATAGCTTGTTACTCTTTGACAGTTCCATATACTACATGATGAGCTCTAGTCATTGCTCCCTCACCCCTGTCTTTTATTCCCTCCCCTGCTTTTTCCTGTCAAGGCCCTTCTCGCGTTTCCCTCTTACTTTCATGTCTTCCCTTTGAGTAAGAGCTGCTTGCCCCAGCAGTGTGTGCATGTGGGGGGTGGGGGGCAGCATTTACTGGATTGTGGCAACTTATCAGTGGCTACAGCACATGATAAAGCTGAACTGCCTGACCTAGTAATCCCTGACTACTCAGAGTGTTTAGGGAAGGGGTCAGGCTGCACAGATCCCACCCTCATCCACAATAAAATGACAATGATGTGTTCAGTCTTTTGCAACTCACCATGGCTGAAGTGCAACCCATTAGAGCAAAGGCCTTGTTATGTCCAAAAGACTTTTCCCTACATAACTCTTCATCATCTGGTTCGTTCAAATCCACCTTCCTCAGTGTTCCATAATGTTTGGAAGGAGTTATACTGCCGTGCCCCAACATTTGCAGTATTTTCCTTTTCTCCCCTTGATAGTCACTGTCTTTCTCTCTGTTCTATGCAGTACTTCTCAAATTCTACTCAGGTTTGACTCCAGGTTTGGCTCTGACAGCAGTTTGTATATAAAACTTTATTTCTCACCAAAAGAGTGTCAGCATTTATTTTATTAGCTTCTCTCTATTATGCTTTTGGGATGATTACAACATCTCATTTGTTCTCCTTAATGATGTGAGTGCTTCTTTCCAGGGATATATTGAGATCATGAAGCCACCTTGGTAGGAATATTAACACAAGAAATTAACACCCTGGCTTTATTCTCAAAGGGTTGGCTGACTTCTGTTTTGAAAGATCAAATTTATTTCCTAACATTTTGAAAAGATATAGATATCTTTCAATGATTTCTGTCCACTTGCTTGCCTGCTTTTATTCTGGAAGCCTACCATTATTATTAGAACATTACTACATGCTAATATAAAAGAAACAAGTAGCTGTGTGGAGATCTACTCACATAATCTTTCTGGACGTTCTTGTCTGGAATGTTCAAAATCTCAGCAACTGGTGAAAAATTTCCTCATATCTATGTTTACTTTGAGTGATGAAGCACTCAATTTAGATATTATAGACAGAAAACTTGACATGTTATCAAACCATGCTGAACTTTCATGTGATACAGTATGTTCTATGTCTTTAGCATCAGTATTTCCTCTTGGCACATTCTTTAGCTATTTTTGTTTCCCAAGCAACTTTGAGTCCTTTTTGCCCTATTTCCCTTATTCCTGGATATATTATTATGAATATATTGGCATAATAATATATCCCTATGTATACCAGTATGAATGCATATACGACTTCCTTTACAATTGTCTACTGAAGTAGGTCCATGCCAGTACTCAGCATACTGACACACAGACTCTGTCCATGAATTCTGATGTCTTCCTGAGAGCTTCACTATGTTCAGGAAGGTATCACTTGCCAAGTGTGTACTCTCTGATCACTGCTCTAACAGAAGCATCACATGTGCATTATCCAATCTACTTTAACAAATTTATAATGTACATTATATTAATGATCTCAGTTGATAGATTAAATATTAAATTACACACAGGTTAAAAAACCTGGCCATTATTACATTTGTAGGTCAAGTGTAAAAGCCACAATTAAAGTTAACTCGCCCATATGTTTCTCTCCCTGAAGATTATAATTTATCCCATTGCTCAGCAGTGGAGTACAACAAAGTTTAACATGGTGATGGGTCACACGCCTTTTGATCTTCATTCTAATGAGAATTTCAATTTAGAAATTATTATTTTTATGACATAGTTAACTATTCTTTACTACATTTTTATAAAATGGCAAGGGCTTTTTAAAAAGATTATTTACTAAGACTTTACCCATTAGAAATTGAACTTAAATTACAGGAATTATTTCTGATGATATATATACACCAAAATAACTGTTTAGATAATAACCCTTTGAGATTTAAGATTTTAAAAGAATGTAACGATGTTCTATTTTCAGCTGTTGAACTTTCTTTCCAGTCCAGAACACATTCTACATTGTTCCTGGAAAAAAATGTTTTAATCTCTATAGGGCTGTTATACATTCTTTTCTTTTTTGAGATTATAATTATATCGTTTCTCCCTCCCTTTCCCATGGGGGAACACTAGCGGTATCCACCTCATAGTTTGGTGCACAGATTATCTATTAACTCTATCAGCCCACCAAGTAAGCATTTTCTGCCAGGCACTGATATCCTACTTTCTTACTTAGGGTTGCATTACTATGAAACCACGACCACAGCAACTCTTACAAAAGACAACATTTCATTGGGGCTGGCTTACAGGTTCAGAATGTTAGTCCATTTTCATCATGGTAGGAAGCATGGCAGCATGCAGGCAAAGATTGAGCTGGAGAAGGAACTGAGAATTCTACATGTGGATTTTCAGGCAGCAGCAGGAGACTGTGTTCCACTCTGGGTGTATCTTGAGCCTAGGAGACACCAAAGCCTGCTCCCAGAATGTCACACTTCTTCCATACCTCCTAATAGTGCCACTCCCTATGAGCCAAGTATTAAAACGCATGAGTCTATGGGGACCAAACTCATTCAAACCACCACAACTACAAATGAGCAACATACACCAAAAAAAGTTTATATTATAGTTAATGAGATAACAGAAACACAGGAATTAGCCACAATTGCTATGCAGTCCATAAATAAGCAAGACAACAGCTCAGGGGTACAGTTGTGCTGAGGCTTTGTCTTTTACTGTTTATTGTAATGCTACTTGTTGGCCTCCACGATCCGGAGTCTACACATAGCCTGAGGGACCCTGCCCCCAGTTAACTCTGATTTGTAAATAAAGATGCCAGCAGCCTATAGTGGAAGACATAAGAAGAGACACAGGGCCAGAGATCATGGCCCAGAGAGCTGCTCAACTGGGCCAACAGCTGCCAAGATGGAAGATGCCAAGGAGTAAGCAGTAACTCAGAATTATCGGTAGGAAAGTGGGTTCTCACAGCCTGGAGGTTAGGCAGCTGCCCAGCTATTTTGCTGTGCAAGGCATATTAAAAATAAAGCTCTGTGTCTGTCTTTCATCCAGGAACATAAATGATCTAAGGTGGGAAGGGACTCTGCACCAGGATTTTTTTAAAAATAGTTTTACAATGCATTTGCTGTGCTGTCTTTATCTAGTTGTAATATTAGGATGGTGTAAGAATCAAAAAAATGTGTTGAGATTTTTCTCTCCCTATTTTCTCAATACAGTACACGCTATACTACTTAATACAATACAAGACCTAGAACAAGCGCTTCTGATACAAAGGTCCCTTTTAATCAGTGTCTTGATTAAAATTGTTACATACATGTATATGTACAGGTATATGCATGCATAAATGTAGAAACACAGACTTTTGAGTCCGTTTTTGTTGTCAGGCGGAGCACTTTGTATTGGATAACCAGCAGGGGTTTCACAGCTGGGAGAGGCTATGTAACAATAACAATAAGAGAGAGAGAGGCTGTTTGAGAAGTAGGTCCTGGGAGGGGTTGAGGGCCCAGAACCTGGTGGGGATGAAGGCAGGAAAGGGAAAGAGAAAATTGATATGGTTATATCTTATTTGAAATGTATTTTTAAAAGAGAAAGAAGAGAGTTTCCATTTTCTAAATTTCTAAAATGGTTATTCACTATTTCTGCTTCCTTAATTCTTTTTAAGTAATTTATCTTCCATTAAAATGCCATTATCTTTCTTAAATTTCCATTATTATCAGCATAGAATTGTACACAAAAAGGCCTTTTATAACGTTTGTAAACTGCTATGACAGTAAAGGAAACATCAAAAGAACAGGCAAGGAAATTAACTTTTTTACCCTCTTTTTTTAAAAAATCACTTCCAAATAAGCATTTTATTATATATTATGATTTTTAAAAATTACAATAAAATTACAAAAATTCCTCTTCCCTCCTCTCCTTCTAAACCTTATTTATAACCCCCACTTTCTCTCCTTTAAATTTATGGCCTCTTTTAAAGGCAACTATTGTTACAAAAGTATATTTATATGCATGTACAGATATGTATAGATTACTAAATATATGACTATAACCTGCCTGGTTAATATAATATTACTTGTACGTGAATAAAAAAAATGAAGCAAAAAAATATTACTTGTACGTATTATTTTTAGGGCTGACCATTTAATATCTAATAACCAAGAAATCTCACCAAAGAAGTTTTGATGCTGAGATTCAAATTGCCAAGAGCAATTGTCACTCATTATGCGCCATCTTGAGCAGTTATAAATTTAAGTATAACTTTGCCACAAAACCACAGCCACTTTAAAACAAAAAGAAAAGGAAAAATAGGTGTGTCAGTGTTGTAGGATAGCCCTGGTCCTTTAATCCACACTTAGTACAAAGTGAATGCTAAGCCCCTAAGCCACTAAGTTTACATTCATCTGTTTACCCACCAACAGTGTGTGTCAGTCATCCACCTGCCCTCTAATCTTACTAACCCTTGAGTTTCCACACACTGAACACAATGGCTTTTTAATTAATCATTAAATTATGGATCATTAAATCATTGCTATGGCTTAGTTTTGTAGTCATGTCTTCTGAATTGAGACATACCATCCTAGATGAATTCAGGAAGTGAACAACCCACAAATCTCAGGAAGACCCTGAAACTTTTAAAACTCACAAAGTCCCTTCCTCCCCCAAGGCTGTAAAGGGCAGTAGCGAAAGTCTGCGACCTGTCAGGCTGCCTGCCAGTCATGCAGGGAGCTCCAGGGAGGTAGCTTTCAGGAGCAGTCACTGAGACTGGGGTGGGATTTCAGTGATACAGCTGCCTTTGAGTTGTCTCTACTCTTGTGAGCAACCCCTTACTCTATACTTGTAAGTAATCTCAATAAAACTATTAGGTTACCAGGTCGGAATTTAATGAGATCATTACTTTGGTCTATAATTATATCTATACTTTGGTCTATAATTATATCTTTAGAGGAGTAGATATTTGTTTGTGTCATATAATGAATTAGGATATGGTTTGAGTGTGTCCCCCCAGGGGTTCTCAGTATGATGATATTGAACCTGGGTCCAAGCTTTCAAAGAGGGGCTTGAATCATACACTCACTGAAATATTTCCATTATGAGATATTAAGGTGACTATGGGTCCACACTGGCTCTTGAGAGGAAGTTGCTATGACAGAATACGACTGGTTCCTCGAGAGTCTACCTGCTTCTGGTTATTTCCATGTGACTTTATAACCTCTGTTTTGAGATCCTCACCAGAGTGGAACTGACGTCAGTATTATACCCGGAACCTTCAACACCTGCTTCTCGATACATCTCAGTTCTGAATAAAACACCCTTTGGTACTAAAATAGCCTTGGGTACTTTGTAACATAAAATAGACTAATCTGGGCGCCATTTGCATTATTTAATGTTTTCTCCCAAATACATGTTCTCCTGAATGATTTTTAATGTCTTTTTTTAAGTTATCTTGCCAACCTTTTAGCCTTGTACCATGTCTCTGATAACAGAAGAATACCTTGCTTCATATTTCATTTTCCAGTTTGGGCCCAGTTCATAAGGTTGAATCCTGGGCCTTCTGCATGCTCAGATAGGCCAGCACCACAGAGCAGTATCCTCTGATCCTTCAGCATTCTTGCAGAGTAATCAGCCCTCGCCATGCATTGCCACACACAGAATGAACGCTCACATTTTGTAGGCATGAAAGAACATTTTATAAATTCAGTCATCTTCTTCATGATTATGCCTTCTTCTAAAATGAGGGAAATCTCCACATACTGGCTAAGTAATTCACTGAAATTGCCTTTGGACTACTCCCAAACAGAAAAAAAATGAAGCAACTTCATGACTGCTTTTACAAAAAAAAATGTCAGACACTTCAGATTCTGCATGCTTGTTTAAACTCCAGGTGAATTCAAGATGTGCAGCTGCCTTTAAAATAAGATAAACTGCTTTGGAGATAAGTATTATTTAAGAAGCTTTAATTAGCAAAGATGAAATAGATTATGCTTCTCAATCTTAAAAAAAATCCTTGAATATATTCAGTTTAGACCATTTCATTTTAAAAGTGCTATTGTTCCATTATAAATGCAATTAGTTTAATATGTTGGGAAGAAATAAAAAATTCAGGTCTTAAGAGGTATTAATCTTGTGCCATAACTTTTTTGTCAACATTATAGTATCAGTTTCCCATAGTGGTTAAATTTACCCTCATTCTCAGAGTTCATGGACTACACTAAGGCCTTCCAAACAATGAATTAGATCATGGAATGAGGTCTGGGAAACCTGACCAAGCAGTGCTGGTTAACTGTGCATCCCTGACAGGAGCTACAGAGGTCCTGTGAAGAGGACTTAACTTATTTATTCACAGTCAGTGAAGCTGAAACCATAACATGACACAGATATGGTACAGGAGGGGTTAAGGCCAAAGAGCAACAAAAGTGTGTGTGTTTGCCTATGTGAGGCCATGGGTTGAGCTAAACGTAATTATAGGAGACTGAATGTAGACTTACCTAAGCTCTATTTTAAAGATACAGAGGGTTTGAGTGAGAAGTGGTACTTTTTTAAAAAAACAAAAAAGGAATTGACAACAGAGACAAGGAGCATCTGAAAAATCCATCAAAGGGAAATATGTGGTCCTATAGAAAGACAGACAATGTCAAAAAAGATGGTGAGTCTGGTGTTCTCCTGGAAAGCATGGGATTAGAAGGATGGACTTCTTATCTTTATCCAACATCTGAAGTTGAGTCACAGTTACAATCCCTTGTAGGTAAGCTCTGTATTCACACTTGGCTGGAAACACATAGAAATGATTGCCAAGCCCTTTTGTGACAGTAAAATGGAACTTTAGAGCGTCTCCCCTCATCAGCTGATGAACAACACATCAGCTTTCTTTGCCTTCCGAGGATCCATCAGCCACCTTCAGTCTTACCTAAGTGTCTGCCAGTATGATACAGCCTCTGCTCAAGAGCATAGGTTAGTGATGGCAATATCTGAAAATATGGGAGATATATGTCTTTTATATAATTCACAGCCAACACTATGAGAATATCTAAAACAGACTTAACAATAACGGATAGGTGTGTGTGGAAGGACAGGAGATAGAGACTCGAGGGTGGAGGGACAGGAGTGGTGGAGCATTCATGGGTTCTCACCATAACAAGAAGGGTATATTTGAACAAAGACATAGAGGTCACAGAAAGGTGCTGAGCAGTTCCATTACCTCTTGATCATGGATTTTAGCAAGGTCATCATGCCTTTATGAAACTGGATTGACAGAACCCAAAATGAAGGTAAAATGGGGCAGGAAGGAAATGTCTCCCTGGGGTAGCTGACATGAAAAGGCGCCTTTTCTTGAGGAGTATCAACAAAGTCAGGGCCAGTTCTTAAAACTGACAGAGATGAGCATCCCACGGCTCATTAATTTCTTATTCTCCTGTCCTGTGGCCCCATGTATGCCCAGTGCACTAGAGAGGTGTGGACAACTGTATACAAAGCTTAGGGGCATGCCAGGGGCACTTCCCTCTGACCAAGTCAGCTCCTTGGTCTCCTCCAATCTCTGGCCCAATTGTGGAATGACCACTTAAACATTTATCTGTGGGGGTTTATGACCGCAGCCAACATGTAGATTTGCACCAAGCCTTCCTTTCCTTTCCAATGCAACCTGAGAAAAGGTTTGAGAATGTTGTCTTTTGGGCTTGGCTGACCTCAGAAACATTCTTTGTACTTTGAAACGATCCTTAAAGTGTCTGCTGACCCAGCCCCTTCCTTCTTCAGTTCTACTGTCACAGCATACCTTATGCCCTTGACTCAATAGCTCTCAACGAAGAAACAGAAGACAGCACAAATCCCTTCACAGTGTTCTCCCGCCCTGCATGACGCCCAGCATCTTCTCATGGTCACATTCTGGTTACATGTGACCTAACACTGTAGACTAGACGGCATGCATTTCATACCCAACTATCTTTCAATACTTCCTGTCAGCTTACAAAGAGTCATGCAACCCCTGCACTCTGCCTCTGTCCTTCGTCAGTCTATGAGGTCTCCAAGGATTAATACACACCAAATTCCTTTTGCTAATTTCCTTCCATTCCATGCCCATGTCATCCTCCACGATTTGCACAAACTTCTTGAAGGCCACTCATGCCATGAGACCCTGCTCATGGGTGGGCTGGAGCCTCTTCGTCTCCCATCTCTCTCTGCTCCTGACTACGCCCTCAGGACTAGTTCCCAGTTTCTTTCATCTGCAGCTTCACTGCTCTGTCTCTGTGTTTCTCCATCACTGACACATGGCTCATTCTCTCTTTCACCTTCAATACTGAAAATCATCACTTCCCTCCCCACAGCTATGGCTTGTCACATGGACCATCTCAGAGACCTGGCTTGGCTCCTGCATGGCCACCATGAGCCAGTTTTCTGTCCTCAGCCCCTCACTGTGTCCTGTGTGCCAGTAACTTTCACACACCATACTCGGGCATCACTTCCAAGCACATGGTGGTGCCTGATCTATACCTTTCTTTCCCTTGTGTCTTAGTTAGGGTTTTACTACTGTGAACAGACACCATGACCAAGGCAACTCTTATAAGGACAGCATTTAGTTGGGGCTGGCTTACAGGTTCAGAGGTTCAGTCCATTATCATCAAGGCAGGAGCATGGCAGCATCCAGGAAGACATGGTGCAGGAGGAGCTCCTGATCTGTGATACAAGCCTTTCTTGAACTATTATCATCTCTCTTTTTGGGGGCAGAGACTCTTGTTTGCTGAAGCTAGCTGCATATATAATGTGACCCATCACAGCAAAGTCCCACGATAAGACTAATCCACCATGAAGGACTGTATCCCCTCAAACTGTGAGCCAATATAAAAGCCTTTCCTTTATTAAGTTATTTTGTCACAGTAAAGAACAAGGAAATAAATACAGACTACAGCTGTGCCTTGCTGAGGAGAGCCTTCATGAGCATGCACTACCTAGCTCTAAAGTATGTTTTTGTTCTTTCCTGGTTTATTTTGTTTTCAGATGGAGTCAGTAGACTCAGTGAATTGCCTCCTCTGCCTATATTGAAGCCTCTGTTGTTTCAATTGTTCCGCCCTGTGGAAGCTAAATCCCATGATCAAGGTGTCCTAACCTCCACGTAGCAGCCGTTGCTTCCTGCTCAACCCTACAGCTGCAGCGTGGGTGGGGCAGGCAGGAGTCAGCCCACAGGAAACTGCTACCTACTAAATATCCTCATCTGGAAACAGTGCCATTTAATATCGGAACTTCTGAAAGATATGAACAATGGCATTCACAGAATGAAAGGACAGCTCTTATAGACTCTATTAATATTCTACAACTCCTACCAGTTGTAAGGGGGAGAGAGCTGACATCAATTGTGTATATATATATGTCAGTCTCTGAAGATTCCCACCTACTCTCACACTAAGAGTGAGTTTCCAGTAGCATATCCAGTTTCCTTTTCTCAGAAGTAATATCCCTACCCACTAAAAATGATAAGTTTTGCTACTATATCCTTTGAGCCTTTTCTTGAGCATTAAATGATATGTTAAACTTGTCTTCAGGATTCAATATAAAAATGAATAAAGCAAAAGTAACTAGAGGTTCATGGCAAGCACCTGGAATCTGCATGTTGAGCTGTTTTAAACACCAGGGAGTTGTTCATATCTGCTCATGTGTCTCAAAAAGGAAGCACCCTGGCTACCAATGCAAAAACAACCAACCAGACAACCACCATCACCACCACCACCACAACCACCACCACAACCACCACCACCACCAAGAACAACCAACTCTCTCCTTAAAATTAAAGGAATATTTTTATTATGAGCCAAACACAAGGGATCATACCCCAGGAAGACAGAATCAAGTTGCCCTAAATGATATGTTCCACCGTAAACATGGTTACATGGACCCTTTATAGTCACATTACAAAAGGAAGCTATAAATCACTGCATTTCCCAAATACATCTGTGTGAACATTAGGTTAGGCAGAGTAGAACAAAGCAGATATATCTGCTGCAGTATTAGATGCTATCTGATGCTAGCTTTAGCTTTTTAGTTGGTGGAAGCTAATTAGGTATGCTAAGAATACAATCCAAAGATTTTTCTCTGAGAGTCAAAGAGATGTCAGTTCAGATACAGAGGTGGGCAATGAGTGGCTATTAAGAGGACTAAAGATAGATCAAGATAATTTTGGCTCTCGATCTACAACATTGCCACTGTAACCGTGTGGCCTTGTAGAATGTTCAACATAATGTGGCATTTTTCCTAAGGCTTTTCATTCACATCACAGGCTCTTACAGAAAGGACACAGGTAACTCCAGGAGGTTACTTTAGGGGGCGCTGCTTTAGAAGACTCTACCTTACACAGTGGGACTCCTATGCATTGCAACTATGCATTGTACTCCTATGCATAGAAGTACAAACACATAGGTTTGTACTCACTTCACTTGCACATAATCTGGGGTTAGGGATCCAGGGCCAGGCATGGGGGTGGTATAGAATCACACCACAGGACTGGCCTAAGGACAACTGAAGAAAACTGGGAATGAAATTTCCTGGCAGATCTACAGAAGAGAAAGCCCCAAAAGAGCTGAGCAGAAGGACAAATCATGTGTGGACATCCCAGAAAACCTTTGGCACCAGAAGGGAAGGTGTATTGGGGCAGGATCCCCTGTGCTGAATAGCTGCTGTCCTGGAGTAAAGGATTTGTGCTCAGGCTAGCCATGGAAAACATGGGTCAGAGGCTGTGCAAAGTGGCTGCCATCAGGGAAGGCTTCCATAGGCTTTTAACAACCTCGTGCACATCATTTGAGGATTCTGTGAGGATCAGTGCCCCAAATGGAAAACTTTGGAAAGTTTGCTCCAAAGCAGTCTATGCAAAGAAGCCTAAATGTGTGCATCGTCATCTACAGGAAGAGATAAAGTATGTGCATAGCCATATACAGGAAGAGATGAAATGTGTGCATGGCCACTGATGGGAAATGGTGAAATGTGTGCATGGCCACAGACAGGAAGTGACAAAATGTATGCATGGCCATAGACAGGAAGTGATGAAATGTGTGCATGGCCATAGACAGGAAGTGATGAAATGTGTGCATGGCCATAGACAGGAAGTGATGAAATGTGTGCATGGCCATATACAGGAAATGATGAAATGTGTGCATGGCCACTGATGGGAAATGGTGAAATGTGTGCATGGCTATAGACAGGAAATGATGAAATGTGTGCATGGCCATAGACAGGAAGTGGCAAAATGTGTGAATGACCACAGACAGAGAGTAATGAAGTGCATGCATGGCCATAGACAGGAAGTGATGAAATAGGCTCAGGACTACTTTCTGGACTGGGGAGAGGAATCAGTTTTCTCAATATTTATGGAAATTTCAGGACTGGGAAGAAGTGGGATCTGGCTATTCAATCCAGATCATAAAATTTATCCTACTAAGTAAATGAATGGGTTTTAAACAATGATTTTTAAACAAGTTATTTTTATTCTTTTGGAATTTCAAGCACGTATTCAAAGATATACAATAACAAGCATACCTTTCTCCCCTCTCCAGATCTCCCAAGATCTTCCATACCTTACATTCCTCTCTTACGTTGGCTCATTAGGGGAAGAAGCTAATTATTTTTGTCTTTTAAAAATATTTCTCTAAGGTTTTAAGAATATAATATAATTTTGTCATTTCCCCTTTTACTTTCCAGCCTCCAAATCCTCCCATAACCCCCCCCCCCACACACACACACACACCATGCTATCTTTCAGATGCATGGCCTCTTTTTTCATTAATTGCTATTACATGCATATATGTGTATAATCCTAAATGCATAAGCACAACACGGTCAGTCAGTATAGTGTTACTTGCATGTTTGCTTTCAGTGCTGACCATTTGGGATTGCATAACCAGTTGGTGTGCTCTTCCCTGGGCTGTTTCTCCTGCTCCCAGCATCCCTCAGTTGCCTGTAGTTCTTTTGAGCAGGGATTTCTCTGAGAAGCTCATTCATCACAGAAGGTCATGGTGGACCTTTCTGGAGCTTCGATCACAGGTTTAGCCGCCAGGTAAATTTAGGGAGGAGATTAAGAGCTCGGTCCCTCCAAGAATCTTTGTGTTAAAGACAGTACCAGAAAAGGACAGCTAAGGTTTGTATGATAAATGTTCCCTGCAAACTCATCCTAGAACTCTTGGTCGCTAGATGCAGTATTGTCAGGGAAGGTTGTGAGACCTCTGGGATATAGGCAGGGCTGGTGACGGCTTGCCCTTAGGATTGGAGTGAGAGCCTGGCTCTGCTTCCTGCCCTCATTCTCTGGTTCTTATCTGCCATCCAATGTGATAAATGACCTCATGCTGCCGTGAGCCTTCAAGCCTGCGCTGTCATGTCTTCATGGGCCATGATGGAGTTGCAATGGAATTTCAGGCCAAGTGAACCCTCCTCTCTCAAGTGGCTTCTTTAAGGTGTTGTGGCCGTGAGAACGGGGTCTCCACAAAGGCTTTGTGGCCCTGGCTTCTTAGTAGAAGGCTTGACAAGAAAAATCCCTCAGGCGGTGGTGGAGGCAGACCACTACAGGCATTACTCTTAACATTATACTCCTCTGATGCACTGGAGAAAGCCCCTCCAAAAATCTTCACAACAGTGAGTTTAAAGGGGTTGGACTCAAAGCATGCTTGAGAGAGCAGAAGAAGAAACATGGTAGGAACAGAAGTCCCAAAGGCACGCTGAGCTAGAAAATACATGGCCACAATCAGGGGGTGGGGAACAAAGCATTTCCCACAGGACAGTAGGAGGCATAGCGCAGCCCAGTGTCGCTTATACACCTTAGAGAAATCCTGGCAAAGCCACCTACAGACTAGCTTATTAATATCCCAATGTTGTTTTCAGGAGAAACTAAAATTCTAAAACACTTTTTAAATGATGTGTTTTGTATACACAAGTTTTCACCCACACCACTTGCAGTTTTCCAATAAAAGCCCATCTAAATAAACAGTCTAAATTCGTTGCATGAAGATGCATATTTCAGTTCTGAAATCAAAGATGGAAATCAATTCAAATTATGACTAAAAGCACCATTTGAAAATTGGTCTCATGTTGGATGGATTGATTTCAGAAGCAGAATGAACTCTACTCCACCTCAGGACTGTGACTTCAGACCAGTCACGGTCACCTGTCTCACTGGGGATCCAGAAAATATTTGTCTTTCTAGGGAAACGAAGGCTCTGATTGGCTGTTTAGAGGCTGTGTTCGTGAAAGGACCCCTCCCCCCACGCCCCATGTGATTCAGCATGGTCTACAAAATGAGATACCTAAGGACCAGACCCCATCAGGATCTGGGCAGAAAAAAAAAGGAAGTTTCCATCCTGAAAGAGTAGGCTTCCTTAAAACAGCCACGCGGCTTGATTTGCAGATCAGTGGTGAGACCATGGAAGGAACCCGCACATTGATGGTATCAAGCCCCGGAATGCCCCTCTTCATGCCTGTGTGTGGTGGTCTGACTGTGAAGGGGTCATTCCCAAGACAGCTTCTCTGAGAACATGGCAGGGGGAGAAGTAAGGCTCAGATTTGCTGATGCAAAGAAGTCAACGCCCCATGGCATCAAACTTGGTGTGTTGGAGAAAGGAGACGCCTGGAGATGAGCAAGCAAGGCCACGTGGGTAGACGCTGTTTTCTGAACTGCAGCCTCAATGCATGCCGCGTTCACTCCCGGGCCCATATTCAGGACGGCATCCTATCACCCCAGGGCATCCTGAGGAACAGAGCTTACTTTGCCACCGTGCACTAAACCCTCCAGAACTACCTGTAAAAAGCCCGTGCCCACGGTCAATGCTAATATCTGACTAGTTCCCAGGGACATGCCATCCTGCGTACCATGAGGCCAAACCATTCTCTTCTAGAAACCACCCTCCCCAACAGCCTTCCCCTCCACACGAGTGCGCGTGCACGGCTTTAGTGTGACACGCCCTTCTTCGGACCCCACGCCATTTGGTATTGTCTCTTTCTCTGAAGTCACGTCTAATATCTACATTGCCAAGTAGGTTTGTTACAGGGTTAATATATATTCTAAGGCCAACTTTTTTTTAATATAAGATTTCGTTCACGTGCTGGAAGGCACAGAAGAAAGGGATCAGTGTTGAGAAGTTGAGCTTGGTTCCGCAGGCCTGCTTCCCCCATCTTCACAGAACGAGGTCTGTTCCCACAGTAACAATCTGCCTGGAGGTGTGAGAGACATTTGGAGTTGCTCACATGGCTGCCAGCTGCTGCAAGAAGAGGGTGCTGCCCTTCCCCAAATATTGTCTGAAACTCTTGGCTTTTTCCATAGAGCTTCCCCCCACCCCACCCCCTGCCAAACTCCTCTTACCGTTCTTTTTAAAAATATCATTGGAAAACTACACAGAGAGTTTATAAAACAAATCCCTGGGATACATCAGAGAACTCAGATGAGCATGTGTGCTCAGTCACAGATCACTTAGTGTGGGGGAAAGTTCTGAGAAATGTCCTCTGACCATGTATGCCAAGCTAGACAGGCATGCTAATCACAGGGCATGGTCTGAGGATGTGTCCCAGGCACAGTGAACAGGAGACAACCTGGGCTGCTGCTTCAGCAAGAACACATTGCTTCCCCCACACTTAATTAGCAGGAATTCACTTCAAATGAAGGAAACATACAGTATAGGAAGTACATAACCTAGTAACAGTCATTTCCTTTTACTGTTAAGTAGAATGTACTGGTAAAATTACTGTGCTTTTATAGGGCAATCAGCCTAGTAATACCAGCAGCCCAAGAAACATGTGAAGCATGTGACTACCAAATGTGTTAGGAACTACAGTGGCATTGGCATCCATGCACAGGGCACATTATTTGCTACATTGTAATCTTATGCAACCACTGCCAGGTTGCGGGGAGTCTATTGTTGACCAAAACATTGTTTCACAGCACAGAGCAATGTGCAGGTGTGTTTATGTGTGCTAAGTTTTGTAGATATAAACATTCAAATAAATTGACATGAATGTATATATTCATATACATGTTTGCTCATATGTATATAAAGTTATACAATTTTAGAATCAAACAAATTAATGTAGTCCTGTCTCAAGAGATAAAATCTGGGCATGCTCACTTTCAAAGAGAAAATGGTACCCAGTAACTCTAAATTCTACTTACTTAGTGTATCCTCAAAAAAAAAAGCAATCATGTGTTTTCCTGTATTTCTACATTTAAAGCATTCATTATATGGACACCCTGAGAGGTTACTCAATCTCTAGTGGTCAGCTCTAAACACATACACATATGAGTAACACTAATTAGCTCAGTAAGTTTTACACACACACACACACACACACACACACACACACACGCACGCACGCGCGCACACGCACCCGCACACACGTGCATATACATATATTTACATTAAATTTAATTTATACATATATTTACATTAAATTTAAATTTAGTTAAAGAAGAGGAGGTCATGAAGGAGTAGTAGGGCAAAGGAGTGGGAGGGTTAAGAGGGTGGAATAGAAATGCTATAAATATGGTACTCACATATAAAATTCTAAAACATTATATAAAAACATTATTTACACATCTTCCTTAACAAATAAGAATGTTTCATTTTTTTCATTCATCATTCCACCTCCATACTAATAATGGTTCATTAAGGACATCACAGGTGATTAATATAAAAAAAGTGCCATTGGGGTTGGAGAGATGGCTTAGCAGTTAAAAGCACTGACTGCTCTTCCAGAGGTCCTGAGTTCAATTCCCAGCAACCACATGGTGGCTCACAACCACTTGTAACAGGATCTGATGCCCTCTTCAAGTGTCTAAGAGAGCAATAGGGCACTTACATAGATAAAATAAATAAATCTTTTCTTAAGAGTGCCATCAATCTCTTTGCCAACCATACACAACAGCTCTCCTGTTGTCATTGGGACATTCACCTTGCTGTCACTTTCCTGTTATGAGCAGAATGGAGTTCTGCTATACATATTATCTTAATGATGCATCACAAGTATGAAAGTAATAAATCTTGATACTCCAGCAATTGCTAATATAGCACTGAATATTTTTAATCTGGCACTTCTGAGCCTTGGAATGCTTCTACAAAGTCTCAGTGACACATCTTGCACATTTATGTAATTACGTTCTTCTTACAGTTCACCAGATGTGGAGCTGATGTGTCAAAATAAATGCATATTTTAAGACTTAAGGAAGAAAAGTGGCAAAGTCCTTTCTGTGGCTATGTGCTAGCACATGGTCCAGGGACAGCACATGTGTGAACCTCTATGAATCCATTTGTTACTGGCGAGTAATATTTTCACATATTATTTGTCCTGTAAATTATACATTCATGACTATTTTTCTTCTTGGGGGGTTAGTCTTTTTACTAAACTGAATAAAAAAAGTTATCTATATGTTAAGAGCACTGGTTTTCTTTGACATTCCTCTAACTTTTAAGTATTTAACCAACTGGTACTTTAAAACTTCTTTATTGAATGTGCCTGTCTTTCTTTTAGACTTATAAGCATTTCAGGTAGGTTTTTAGTCACATCTATGTAAGTTTTTGGGAGAAAAGGGTCTCCACCATGAGGAATAATAAAAGAAACAACAATGACTGTCAGTTCCAAGGGTATTGGAAGCTGGCAGTGACCTTCAGGAGATGACCTTGGGAAGTGCAGTATCACTCACAGGGACCAAGAACAGAAAGAAAGAAAGAAAGAAAGAAAGAAAGAAAGAAAGAAAGAAAGAAAGAAAGAAAGAAAGAAAGAAAGAAAGAAAGAAAGAAAGAAAGAAAGGAAGGAAGGAAGGAAGGAAGGAAGGAAGGAAAGAAAGAAGAAAGGAAAGCAAGAAAAGAAAAGAAAAAAGAAAAGAAAAGAAAAGAAAAGAAAAGAAAAGAAAAGAAAAGAAAAGAAAAGAAAAGAAAAGAAAATGTCTACAGAGGTCCCACTGAGTTTCTTTTGTGTTGGCAATCGCTGCTTGGCATGGAGCCTGCCGTTACTTATTACACCCAGTGAGACTCTATTGGAGACAACTCTTTCCTTTGCAAGGTAACTGCAGATCCCTTCTTGGTTAAGGGTGGTTCAGGAGGCAGTGTCTTTGAGATGTCAATCTCTTGCATCCCTTTCAAGACCACAACATCATTTTGGATCGCAAACACTTTTAAATCTGAGGTGGTGTCAGGAATGGTTTGAATTTCCCTACAGTGGGGCAGCTTTGGAAAGTTATTATCCAGTGGAAGTAATATCCTCTTACACTCCACTTTGTGCTCACACAGCGAAATGGTTTAGTTGTTCTGGTGGGTGATAATCTAAAAGAAAAATGCAATTGGTCTTCCTAAGATGGAATACAGTGTTCCCTCCTAGATAGGACAGTCTTCAAACATCAAAGAGCTGGGGTGTTGGCTTGGGGATTAACCCCAGACTGTTGATTCTTCCATCTCAGGTTTCTGGTATATCAGCATTTTCTACATCTCTGATTCAGAAGAAACATCCACTCACAGACAGACTCAGAAACATGAGAATTCTCCTTAAAGCATGGCTCCTAGAATTTTCTTAAAAAGTGACTTCTGGAGAGAGCACACCATTCCAGGAATAGACAAGGAAGGCCATTGATGGACCAGATTCAGCGGACCGCGACATGGTGGCTAACACTCGGTGACTCTTGAACTCACAGATAATCTATTTTGGTCCCTGAGTAATCTTGAATAATCTTGGTGCCTGGTTGATAAGGCATGGACAAATCAATTGGGCCTATGGTTTCATGTTGTGGTTCATCGACAATTTCACTGCTCCTTTAAAAATGTGACCCGTTTTGTTCTTTGCATCATTGTATTGAATTTGAACACCTAAAATCAGCAATGCCTGAAATACATTAATGAGAAAAGCATAGGACAACCTACTTCAGATCCCAGAGAAAACTCCTGCAGTTCTTCCTAAGTCTTATGACCATTATGTTGTAATCGGCTAATCCTGGGAATTCCATAGCATAGAAGGAACAAAACAGGGATACTGAACTCCATAAGGTCTTATTAATCATAAATTCGGGCAGTATTTCACTAGTATAATTTCAAATTAAGAGCATTGACACTCTGAAAGTAGAGGGCGAGGGAGCTCTCAGGATCCTTGGCCACTGGCAAAGCAGCACTCGTCACACTTGTCACACAGACGGGATTCTCTAACTCTCGCATGTTATGTGCACTTAACATAAAATGCACCACCCTCTGCGCACCAGTCATGAGGACCAAGCACACAGCTTTGACAACAAATTAATTTTAGGCCAGAGATTTCTTTCAAGGGTTCCTCACCAGTGTGTGCTCTGCTTAATGAGCCCGTGCGAGCAGAGGTTACTCTGTATGCTTTAGAGGCTTACACAAGCCTTTAGTTGACAAAGAGTATTACCATATCAAATGTGTTTCCTTTTTTATCTAAAGAGTTCAGTAAATATTAATTGAGCAGCAAAATCCCACCATTCATGCAATGGATATTGGAGTCTCTATTAGGCTTAAATATATTCAATAAGCATTAGAATTATATTTTATAATTCATTTATGCACGGGCATATATAAATATACATAAAAATTCTGAACAAAGCCTACACGAGTGGGTCCACCAACACTAAGTCACAGATATGGGATGGGTCATGGGTCCCAAACCTTCCCCAGGTGACAGCTGCTGAGAGAGGAGGAGTGGGCAGCCATCAGCAAGTTGTCCACGCTCAGTGGACAGATCCACGCCTACGCCCATAGGAGCAGCCCTGGTTAAACTCAGAAAGCCCATACAAAACCCCTCCTGTGACATATGACGTGCAGGCATGAAATTGTCAATAAAAAACCCCCAACATAATAAAAAGTTAAAGTAGTAAACAACCAATGGGTGAGGTGTGGCGCTTCGCTGTGCGTCTCTGCTTCTCTCATCCCTCACCCAGCAGCACATGGTGCGCGTCGTCTGACTTCCGGCTACCTAACTCTTCAAAGTCTATTACAGTAACAGCCAACTCTGAGTTAATGATTTTAAGATCAGTTCACCAACCCAGAGTGCACCCACTGTAGACAGAGTAAGAAGACAGCCCTACCCACCCCATTGCACCAAGATAACCTCCACACAGACCCAGAGAGACAGAGATTCTTGGCCTACACTGCTGATGAGCTAGCACACAAAAGTAAATAAATGCTATACCAGGCTCACATATATCTCAGCCAAGGAACTCTTAGGCATCGTGTAGGATAAGACATTGAATGACTGAGGTGAAGACGCTTCACTTCACACCATGTCCACTCACAACATATCACCGCCTGCTGTGGCATGTGCATATAATCAATGCCAGTAAATATTTATCAAACTCATTGGTTGTAAGAACAGGGTAATGATATGACAAATATGATGGGTTTATTCCATGCAGGTGAATGAATTTCAAATATTTGCTTCAGTTCAGAGCTTTAGGCAGATATGTTTTATTTTGTAAACAAAGAAAGACTTAAACTAAAGATCACTGAAAGCTGTCTTAGTTAGTGGTTCCATTACTGTGAAGAGACACCATGACCACAACAACTCTTATCAAAGAAAATATTCAATTGAGGCTGGCTTACAGCTACAGAGGTTTAATCCATTATTGTCATAGTGGGAAATGCAGCAGAGTGTGGGCAAACATGGTGCTGAAGGAGCTGAGAGTTCTACATCTTGATTCAAAGGCAGCAGGAGACTGTGTGCCACACCGAGCTTAGCTTGTGCATAGGACACTTCAAAGACCACTCTCACAGTGACATAGTTCATTCAACAAAGTCAGACCTACTCCAACAAGACCACATCTCCTAATATCTCCCCTCTTTGTTGTCCAAGCACTGAAACACACATATCTATGATGGCCATACTTACTCAAACCACCACAAGAGCCATTGTTAAAATAAGAGCCATTGTTAAAATTGTCTAAAGGGAAAATTGTCCTGCCTTTGCCAATAGTTTCCATTGTTTTTGACACATTGATAAGGAGCTAGAAAGAGTTCAGGAGGTATACTCGATGGTTTTGTGTCAACTTGACACAAGCTGGAGGCATCACAGAAAGGAGCCTCCCCTGAGAAAATGCCTCCATGAGATCCAGCTGTGGGGCATTTTCTCAATTAGTGATCAAGGGTGGGAGGGCCCCTTGTGGATGGTGCCATCCCTGGGCTGGTATTCTGAGGTTCTATAAGACAGCAGGCTGAGCAAGCCAGGGGAAGCAAGCCAGTAAGTAACATCCCTCCATGGCTTCTGCATCAACTCCTGCTTCCTGACCTGCTTGAGTTCCAGCCCTGACTTCCTTCAGTAATGAACAGCAATGTGGAAATATAAACTGAATAAATCCTTTCCTTCCCAACTTGCTTCTTGGTCATGATGCTTGTGTAGAAATAGAAACCCTGACTAAAACAGGAGGTCTTAAGTCAACTGTAATGTGGGTGTTTCTGGCCTTTCTGTCATGAATAATAGTTCATTACACAAGATCCTAAGAAAACAACCTCCATTTCTAGGTGGACCTCATCTCAAGGGGAAAATCCAACAAGTAGAAAAATCAAGAAATATTTGATTCCATGTCTCCAGCCTTTCATAATTGCTGCTGAAGTATAGTGATGTTGCTCAAACATCTGGGCTGGCATTAGAGCATCAGGATTGTTTACTCCAGAAAGTTTACAGAATGCATACAGCCCTGGGTTCAATGCCCAGAACAGCTAAAACAAAAGAAAACTGGATGATTCAATCACAGCAGAGCTTGTCACAGAACTGCCTCTATATAACTGAGTGAAGACTACAGATGACCAACATAAATGTAAAATATATATTTTACAAAAAAACCATAAATGCTCTATTTTATGAAGGAAAATAGTGGCAATACATTATGGGTCAGCACATTTGTAAAATAAGATATGGAAAATAACACCATCACATATAAACACATGCGTGCATCCAAATAAGATATACTATTACATTATTTGAAGGCAAATTTTCATCAAGAGTATTTGCTAACAATGTTAAGAGTGAGAATATGAAGGACAATAAGAAAATCCCATGCCAAATCATGATATGCACTCAATCAAAGTTAGGGGGATAATAGCTTTATTGACATTGATTTCATTTTATGAGATATGAGGACTCACTGTGTTGCCCAGATGACCATGAACTCAAGAAAGCCCTGCCTCAGCCTCTGAGATAGCTGGGATTATAAGCATATACCAATAAGTCACAGGTAAGTATTTTCTACTTTTAAACATTTTATTTTATTTTATTTTATTTTATTTTATTTTATTTTATTTTATTTATGTGTGTGCTTTACCTGCACGTCTTATGCATCACATGTATCCAATGCCTACACAGGTCATCCCCTGAGTCTGAGGTTGGAGATGCTCATGAGCAGCCATGAGAGCATTAGGAATGGAAGCAAAGGCTCCTGACAGAGCAGCCACCGACTCTAACCACCAAGCCACTATGCCAGCCTTAGGTAAATATTTTTAAATGTTGGAATGACATAGACAATAAACAGAAAGCAGATAGCAAGATGATAGTCATTCATCTAAACTTAGGATGCCAGAAGTAAGTGATTAAACAGACTGATTAAAGGATAGAATCATATTATATAAAAAGAAGGCTCAATGCCTTGCTGTCTATAAGAAATCTAAGTTAAATATAAAGACAGGCAGGCTAAAGTTAAAAAGGGAAAAACATACCGTATGACCCACTAACTGAGAAAAACTAAATTGCCCAGATTTTAACAGGAAAAAAAATGTACTTCAGAATAAGTGAATTCATCAGTTACAAAGAACAGGACCAGTACATATGGTTGAGAGCACTGGCTGCTCTTCCAGAGGACCCAGGCTCAACTCCCAGTACCCACACCTAGTGCCTCCCAAGGGAACTGACACCTAAGCTCCAAGGGATCTAAGACCCTTTTTTAGTATTCATGTCCATTAATGTCAAGAAGGACAAACACACACACACACACACACACACACACACACATCACACACATGTGCATACACACATACATGTACACACATATACACACATCACACATATGCACATATGCACACATGTAGATACACAGTCACATATACATACAACACAACACAAATAAAATATCTGCAAAAGAATAAAGAACAGTATGTGAGGATGGAGTCAATTCATGAAGCCTCAAAGTTGAAAATGCACACACTTACCACAAAGCTTCAAAAATACCTGAGGCAAAACTACCAGACTTCAACAAAGAACCCCAAATTTGTCATTCCAACCTTCAACATCACTCTTATAATAACCATAAAAACACAGAAAATCAATAATCTGAAAAATGCTCCCCATCAATTCCTCCCAATTAGTCTTTGTAGAACACCCTACCCTACAATGATAGGCTGCATGCTCCACCAGTCAGCCATGTGGTGCTGTCAAAACAGAACACATTGTGAACCAACGATCAGACCTCCAACAAGACTTATAAAGTGAGCTTTCTGGTCATAATCAAACTAATCCTGAAATAGGAAATGGTGTGGGAAATGACCACATCTCTTCTGAAAGCTTTCCAGGTGTGCAACACTGAATGAACATTCACAGAGAAACCGGTTCTCAAGAATATGCTACACAATGAGAAATATACATGATGAAAGCACCCAGATAAAATACTAAAAGAAAGGTGCTGAGAAGTGTGCAGAATTGAAGCAGGACATAAGAAGAGAAAAACACTTTCCAGACTCTGCATAAAAGTACCCAGCATCCTGGTCACACTCCTTGAAATTCCAAGTGTGCATCCACTAGAGTTAGTACATGCCATCAATACCACACAAGTGGTGTCATGTATTATTCTCCAAGGTCTAGTCACAGTGATAAGCTGAGGAAAACCTGCCAGCTATAACTACGTGAAGGGTACTGGGTAATTAGGCTTGCTTGCAGAACACCAATCAAAATAAGACAACATGGTTTTAAAATCAATCGTTAATTGGGCTTGAAATATACACACTTGAAATGCTCACGTCAACAGTGTACGCACACATAAATAAAAAAGCTGACAGAATTCTTCAAGCAAATTCAATGGATTAGATGGATTTACACATAAACAGAACATAGCCCCATGTAGATGTTCAGAATGCACTACGGCACTACATAGAGGACTCCAGAACCTGAGAAGCCAGAGAAGAGACAGCTCTGAGCTACCCACAAAGCATTATCACCGTTGTTATAACAAATCCATTCAGACTTGAATCAACCCAATGAAGATTTATAAAGAAATCAAGGAGAAAAATGTTTCTCATATGACTCAACCATTAACTTCCTTGGAATGAATGAAAAAGTACTAAAAATTTTAAAATACAGACTGTGAGCTACTCAGGTCATCCCCAATAGCCGTTAATTTTACTGCACATGATAAACAGTTAAGGACCCATCAGTGCTAAAAGAATAACATTAAGATTATATACCTTTACATCAAGCATTAGTCACCTATTACAATTAAGATTTTTATGTTCTGTAAATACATGAAAATAAGTGTTTATACCTCCACATATAAAGCAGAAAGTTCCAGGCATTAACATAGGAGAATAAACAGTATTTATGAACTGCTGATTGAATAACTGATAATTGTTTATGTAATTTTATATACATACATATATGTATACACACATATATTGTATTGTCTAATTTTTCTTTACAATACAGAGTACTTTTCTAATCATAAAAAATATAGGATTATTTTCCAAACATTCTCTGAAAATGCAAAGTCAGCCCCTGAAGTGACCCCTCCTGGCTCGCCCTGCACTCACAGGAGAAGAAGGTGCAGGGCCTGATCTCCTCCCCTCCCCCCTGGAGACAGCGTGGGCTGGTTAAGCACTGAACACTGGTGGGGTTTGTCATGCAACATGTGGCTAACTATAAATTACACGCCTGTTTTGGACATGAAATATCCAGACATTGCTTGAAGGTGTTATTTAGATAAACAGCCATTAAATGTCTGGTTTCCAGATTTTTTTATGCCTGTGACATGAGGGAGCCTAAATGTGTGGTCTGAAGTCATGTCCTGTAAAGAGTCTGAAGTGGCTTCTGGGTCCTCCCCTCCTGAGCTACTTTTTAGAGCTGACAAATAAAAAGATAATGAGCTAAGCAAAAATGTACAATGTTAAAAGCTGTAATTCTTCAACCACTAATCCACGAACTTTTTCCTCTTTTCAATGAACACACTTGTTACTGGTAACATAATAATGTTTTTCAAAAAAGGCTGAAGTTTTAACAACCAAAAAAGAAAAATAGTAATCCTATACATGATGTTAAAAGCAACTAAAGCAACTACATACCATACTTACAAAAGCATATGTCTGATTTATCATTTAGCTGTCAAATTGAGATGAAATCTGACAGTGTGACTTAAGAATTTTGTTTACCTTCTGTGCTATGGTTTGGATGTGATTTTTCTCAGTGTCTTATGTTAATGGTATTAAAAAGGTAATACTTAAATCCTACCAAAATGTTTAGGGACATTTGAGTAGTAATTGGTACCCCCCTCGTGTTTTATCTTTTGTGTAGATGTATGTGTATACATATGTGCACTATATCTCTATATATGCACTAAATATACATCATATACATACACATACATATATACAGATAAAGCCAAGTTGCTAAACTGTCATTGTAACATTTGCTCATTTTCATCATGTCATCTACATCTCAGTATAAAAGAAAAACACATTAAGAGACACCCCATAGCTTTCTTCTAAGGTGTCTACATTCCCAGTGACTTCATTCCTTGCAATACCTGAGCTCTAGTCTCCCCAGCACCTGGGGACATTCATGAACTCACTAGTGCCCAGGAAACATGAAAGCTCTCAGGAGAGGGGCTCTCGGGGGGGGGGAGGGGGTGGAGACTGGCCAGGAAAAGCTAGCTGTTTCAGAAGAGCCATGAAGCCAGATGCAGCCAAGCTGAATGTGGAACTAAGCACATTGCAAGGGATGGTATAAAAAAAGATACGTCATGGAGGACTTCGGGGTGTCTGACACAGGCACCTGGACACACTGAGCTGACATTACACAGGATGAAGAATGTGTGAAAGAAATTTAATGCTGGTACGGGGATCCCAGGTGCAGTCTTGAGAGAATAGCTGGACATCCAGAGAGATCTAAAACTGTAGACACAATTAGTTTTGCCAACTCAACATTCCTCAGTTTCTTCCATTCCACACCTCCCCCTAATGCCACCTACTCCTGTTATTTGGAGGTGGTTATTTTGACTTAGTTCTGTCAAATGTTAAAGCAGCTCCTTTTATTTTTTTCTGTGTATCAAATGGCAGAACTTGTATCTCTTTCCAGTTCTGATGCAAGACCTAGCAAACTTGACAGACCCCATATCTAACATACCATCCTGGAACTCAGTGACTTCCAACACTGGTGGCTTATTTATATCATAGGTTAGGGATAGATCAGAGCAACAGAGGAAGATACTTTCATTGCATGTGACACTTCTAGAAGCCATTTGGTGGTACTAGGATAGAAGCTGGGATGTCAGATTTGACACCATAACAGAGACCTAGAGAGACTCAGTTCTGGATGAGAGTTGTGGAGTGGCTGTCTCGGTGCAGTCCGACAGCTCACAAAAGAGTTAATGATTCACAAGGAGAGCACTGAATGTCAGGAGAAGCTGTACTGTAGCTCGACTCAGCCTCAGCTCTCAAACAACACTCATTGCATAGGGGAAGATGATTAGCAGTCACAACGTATCTGTAGTAGATGCTAGAGAATTAGCAAGTATAGGCTGAGTACCCCTTCCCTGAGCATCAGAAATCAGATCCTATTTGAGCACTCACTGCTTCTGTGCTGGATGATGAGATGCAGTGAAAATGTAGCTGTGCTAAAAATAAAAAAAATCCACACAAATTATATAAAATTACTACCTTTGGGATATGTCTGCCATGTAAGTTGTATGTGAAAAAGTAATACCCTATACTCTCACATGTGTATGTATTTGTGTGTGTTTGTGTGTTAAGATGTCCCCCAAACTTGTAAAAATCAAACTCTGAAGCACCTCTATTCCAAATCTGTAGAAAGATCAAGACATCCATACTGCATCTCTATTCAAAACCTCACACATTTACTTGGCATTGTGTAAGACACGCCCAAATGCAGAAGCTCACAGGAGCATGGTAGCTGTGGTCTGCTGCTGATCCCTTCCTCTGACATTCATATCTTTCTTGCAAGCCTGCCCTGCCCTTCCCTTGAGAGTGGCATATATATAGACTGGTCTAAGTCCTTCTACTGCAAGTTCTCCCCCTGTCAACCTCCATGGCATTTTCCAGGGTGACAGTACAAAATACTGCACTTCCTTCACTTGCTATAGAAATTCCTATGGGATACTGTCTCAGTCAGGGTTTCTATACCTGCACAAACATCATGACCAAGAAGCAAGTTGGGGAGGAAACAGTTTATTCAGCTTACACTTCCACATTGCTGTTCATCACCAAAGGAAGTCAGGACTGGAACTCAAGCAGGTCAGGATACAGGAGCTGATGCAGAGGTCATGGAGAGATGTTCCTTACTGGCTTGCTTCCCCTGGTTTGCTCAGTTTGCTTTCTTATAGAACCCAAAACTACCAGCTCAGGGATGGCACCACCCACAAAGGGCCCTCCTCCCTTGATCACTAATTGAGAAAATGCCCCACAGCTGGATCTCATGGAGGCACTTCCTCAACTGAAGCTCCTTTCTCTGTGATAACTCCAGCCTGTGTCAAGTTGACACACAAAAACAGCCAGTACAGATACCATAGGGCTCACAATATACCCACTCTTCCCTCAAGCTGGCTCTCCACACTCCCAGACAGGGTCACCCATAAGATGAGTGGAGAATGACAGAAGAGTATCTCCTTAGATTGTATAGGCTTTGGAACTGGACTGAGTTGTGTCTGAGCCTCCATTAAAGGAAGCTTTCTGTTCTGGGGATGTCACACAAGTTTGGGTGAGTCCCTTTGCATAAACACTCAAGGACATAAGAAAACTCACCCCAGGTATACAGAAAGGAGCTGGCCAGAGCATTTACACCATGCAACAACACTCCCTTCTGCCACCTAATCTAGGATGGGAGGGATGGCCATGGTACCACTGTGGACTTGATGGGAAGGACCAGGAGGAACACAACGATAGTATCTAGGCTTTACCAGTTCAGATGAGCAGAGACCCCCAATGGTAGCCAAGAAGCACAGATGCTACTCTCGGTTTCACACGCCAACTATATAATCACATTTACCTTTTAACTTTTCTTTTCAACACATTTCTATTGATCCTAACAGAAACATGAGTCAACTGAGAAGAAAGTATGTGACCTGAAATCTCAAGGGCACGAGCTGTTCAGTCAGGGTCTACAAAATCTACGAAGATATCCCTTCACCAGCACATGTCTGAGATCCGCCCTCTTTTTCCAGATGCACTGTGAGATTTGGCAGGTTCTTTGTTACCTAGTGGTCTCTCTCCAGGTATCCGTCTTGCCGATGAGAAGAGCCACAGACACACTTCGATGTATCGGATTGTTTGTGTTCTAATCCAAATCACACATTTGAGGAACAGAATGATTCGCTTACCAGTGAATTTCCATGAATGCAGTCAATGGGTGTGTGGGCAAAAAGAATGGAAATAACCAAGTGAAATCAAAAGCTGCAGAGAGCATGAGATCAAAACTCATTTCAGATCACTGGGCTATTATCATCAATGTCTGCTGTCAGTTACTGTCACCCCAAAGGTTTCCATCAGTAAAATAAATGTCAAATACTTGAACTCTCAGTGGCTACACTACACCATACACCTCTTCGTAAAGAAAGAAAGTATTTCCTATATGATTGAAATACTGAAGTATTTCCCATTGGCTTCAGTGAGTATGAATAAAGCAGCCATACTACAAGTGCCATTTAATCAGGAAATGAAAACTTGACCTATTATTATCAATCAGTTGCTGAAAAACACAGTTTGGGGACTGACATGTTTTCTATTCTCATCTGCCAGTATTTTAATAACACTTCCATTAATTAGTCTGAGAGATCGATGACTTTCCTCCAAGTGTTAATCAGCGGCTACTTGGGAATCACAGGGTCAGGCAAGCTGAGACGCAACACTGGGCTCTTATGCTGTGGGTGCCGAGTTCTCAGTCTGCCTTCTGTCCTTCTGCTGACAGCTCCGTACTGCCCCATCCATCTCCTGCTTGCGCTTTTTAAGGGGATTGCACAGACAGTAATGGTGTGTGCTCAAAGCATGCTGATGCCACAAACCCGCAACTAGAAAGGAGACAGAATGTCAAAGGGGGAATCTAAGGAAAAGAAAAGGCCACATGTCCTGTGGAAGCCGAAAAGAGTGGGGTGGGAGGGTATCTATGGGGGAGGGAGATGAGGAGGCAAGGTGGGAAGAGAATCTATTAAAACTTACTTTATCTGACAATGACATAATGATATATAATACTTTGTAGGAAATTACAGCCAAATCAAAATTTTAAAACTGTTAAGTTTTTTTCTTAAACGTTCAAGCTTCATTTGTCCACAAAGACAACGGTACCCACAAAGAGATAGCACAGCAAGGTCTGCAGTTCTTTAGGGTCTGGTGAGCTTGTAAAGTACACCTAAGATGCTCCAAAGGCACAGCATAGAAATACAATCGAAGCTTCAAGGCAGCTGATAAAATAAATAAAAGCTACGAGAAAGCAGAATGCTATGTGCGTGACGTCATTCTGACAACACTGGCATGTTGGGGTGTCTACACAGAGCTCTTGGATCCCTGGCTGCTCATTTGGAATGTCTGCAACAAATGAGCTGAGCTGCGTGCTCCAAGGAGCTCCTCCAGCTCCGGAACTGTCAGCCACCAGGTGCATTACACACGCTAGAGCAGGGATTCTTTTTTTTTTTTTCTTTTTAATCGATGCAAAAAGCAAGAGGACTTTTATTTATTTATTTATTTATTTATTTATTTATTTATTTATTTATTTATTTATTTAAATATTTTCTATATTCTTTGTTTACATTCCAAATGATTTCCCCTTTCCCAGATCTCCCCTCCCCATATGTCCCATAAACCTCTCCATCCATTCTCCAATCACCTCCCTCCTTTTTCTCTGTCCTTATATTCCCCTCCAATGCTAGATCTATCCTTCCCAGGATCAGGACCTTCTCCATACTTCTCCATGGGAGTCATTTGTTATGCGATTTGTTTATTTGTTATCCAGCACGCTCGGCCACCTGCCATGGAGACAGACCGACGACCAGAGGTCCGTGCAGCAGACCTTTTATACAGTCCTTAGGAGGGCTGCCATTAGGTACAATGTGATTGGCAGAAGTGTTACCTTTAAACTGATTGGTCTCCTCCCCTTGTTCCTGTTCTGAGGCCAGAACAGCCCCTGCCATTTTAACCTGACCCCTTTTGAGATCCTCTTTGGTACCCCAACTCCTTTGTTGTCCACTGGGCCCTCCCAGGAGATATCACAACCTGAGATTTGGCCCAAACAGCTCCTCCCCACAGGGTATGTAAAAGACAACTACAACTAACTCGACTAGCTCTTCCCCAAGTGGCTCACATGTTATTCTATTCATGTGCTATCAAGTCTTAGGCAAATGGTCTTTTCTGTGTTGTTTTATCCACTGTGGTTTCTTAGCAACTGAAAATGGTCTTAGCCATATTATATCTTATCAAACTCCTTGTCAAAATAAGCTTTGCCTTATTCCTTTTTCTACAGAAGCAGTATTAGACAGGTGAATCATCACAAATGTGTTTGCTGGAATTGATTAGAACTAGTGACGTGAGAAGCTGAAATCCAGAACTGATTAAGATCACTGGAAATATCTCATATTCCTAAATATATGTTGGGGACTATTTGGGGAAACAAATGAAAGAACGTGTAAGTTACATGTGAGTTGAGATTACTTGAGCATTAATGGCTTGCAAAACCTTGCTTTGGTTTCCTATTATCTCATTGTCTGAGATGCAGCAGAATATTGCTTCCTTGTACAAATTATCCTTACCATCATCACTAATTTAAAGGACAACATAAATAATTCAAAACTACTACTCTTCTAAATAAGATAAAAGACTACATTAGTTTTCCGGTCCAAAGTTCATTGATCAAGACCAGTATTCTCTCCCATACCTACTTGTTCTTCACTGAATCACCAGTACTCTCAGAATGTTAGAAATTACAGAGTCTAGTCAGAGTGACCAGATCAGAGTCCAACCATGGTTACTGCCCTCATCACTGTCAGCATCCCTGAGGGTTCGAACACTTGGTCGAAAATTACAAGGACACACTGTAAAGACTGCATAGGAAATGCAGGCCCCACAGGAGAGACCTGCATGAAATAAAATGTCTTTGCACTTGTTTTACTTTGGTAGCTTTGTTATGCTATTATTCATTGAATCATAACACCGAGTCTCATTTGACATTAGCAGACATGGCCTTTCTCCCAGCTTAGTGACTGAGGGAATTCTGCATCTCTTATGTCACCCATGACCTACTTCTTGTACTCAAAGGAGCTCAGTCCCCCTTCCACTGCCTTTGACTGGGATAGACCAGTAGTCATCAGGCCAGAAGTTCTCAACCAGATCTCACCGCTGTTGGCTCCAGGGTCCCGATGTGGCAGATGGTCTATTTTCTCCCTACTTCTCCTCTTTAGGACTCAAGGTTACAAGTTCTTTGGAAGTGGAAAGGTCTTTATCTCTCCTTGAAGCCACCTTAGATTTTTGTACCTTTCTGGAGAGATCAGGAGAACATGACAGAAGGAACACGGTAATGCCCCTGAGACCTGGAGCATCCCTACCATTGATCTGGAGCCTGTCAGTTGAACCCAGGGTGAGAGACAGGAAACCCACAGGTTCCACTACCGAGGATATGAACATCTTCTAGCACCCACCCCCCAATGCAAGTAGTCACAAATACATAAGAGAGTTCAAGCCAGACAGGACAAGGCCCTAGAAAGAGCTTGTGCTTGTTTGCAACCATGAAATTATAAAACGCTTGTCTATATTATCAGAGGTACCTATCAGCAGGTCTTCATCCAAAGCCTCCTGTGTAATTTTTTTTATTAGATATATTCTTTATTTACATTTCAAATGTTGTCCCCTTTCCTGGTTCCCCTCTCCCCCGAAAATCCCATAAGCCATCTCCCCTTCCCCAATCAACACTCCCCCGCTTCTCTGTCCTGGTATTCCTCTACAATAATGGATGCAGGGTAACAAGAGGGTCTCAAGTGGGAAGATCCATGGTTTGTAAACTGTGCGGACATCAGAATCACAGACAAGCTTGGTAACACATAATGCAGCTACTTTGGGATGGAGTCTGAGAGCCTGTATTCCAAAAGTGTATTGACTTTGATACTGTTTGTCGGTGAAGCCCAACACTGAGAATTACTGCTGTCTAGGAGTAAGTGATCAGCAAAGGAAAAGCCAACTAATCTTGCTAAATTAAAGAAATGAAGACATCTCCTTTAAAAATTCAGTTTGACTAGGCAGGGTCCTATCCAACCTTCAGCAAAAGGAGCAATGGGATCACATCTCTTATGCAGACACTGTGCAACATGAATATTAATATGGAAAACAATGGATTATTCTGCCTAGACCATGAACGCTTCCCGAATTATGTGCATGCAACAGTTTACGATTATATTTAAAACCCTGTTTTAAAAAAAAAGAAACAATAGAAGGCACAGTAAGTCTTACAGCAGGAATAAGCAGTATTTCCATAAACTATTAATATTTAAACTTTAAAACTCACAGCAAGCTACACATTTATTTATTTGAAGATGATTGCAGTAACATTTCAGAGTACATTCATGCTGCTTTGGGGGCATGCAGCTAACAGAGCTTACACATATCAATCTGTCTTACTTCAGTAACTTAAACACACTGGCATTAATTGAAGTTCTTGGGCGACTGGCAGTAAGTCCCGATACCGTTCCGTCAATGACCATACCCACTGCCCCTTCATTCCCTTATCCTACGCAGTTAACAGACCACCAGTGAGCAAACCACCATCCGCTCAAAGTGAATTCCTTGTGCTCAAATCAACAGCACAACTTTTAATTCTGAGAACTGATTTTTATTTTTAAGATAATGCTATTCTGTTCAGTTTTCACTTCAAATTAATGATGTTCCAATTTGGAACAAGCCTAACTTTTATTATTTTTCTAAATTACAAATATAAGCAGAGAATTACACCACTGTGAAAGCAATGCTCGTGTAGTAAGGTTTCCTTCTCGCTTGCTTGGGCTATAAAGATTTTATGTCACTTCTTCATGAACATAAGCATAACACGCAAAGTTTTAATTTTAGATTTTATCCCTGGGCTGAAGAGATGGCTCAGCAGTTGAAAGCAAGTGCTGCTCTTCCAGAAGTTCAATCCTACACCCATATGGCAGCTCACAGTTCCCTATAACTCTAGTTCCCAAGTGTCCTACATTGTCTTCTGTCCTCTGTAGAAACCAGACATACATGTGGCATCTACAAATTCACATACATGCAGGCATTCTAACATACATGCATACACACACACACACATGCACACACATGCATATATTCCAAAAATTAAATTTTCCTTAATAAAAGTCTATCACTTCTACAACTAACATTAATGTATAGCTTCATCTTGTAACTATATACTATACAGTTAAATACATCATATGAATATAATACTTGAAGTAAGATCAAATACATTGTTCTATATAGTTTTTCAAATTGCATATTGTTTGGATTTATGACTTTGTAATTGCATAGGAAGTTGCATAGTGTCAGCCCTCTGTAAGGTACAATACCACATTTACAGGGCTGGTTCTTCAAATGCCCCCCAGTTTCAGGGCATGTTCATCAGATGCATCACAAGTGTTAGCCGAATAACATGTGGCCATGTTTTTGTCTGAGGCAAATGTCTAAATCTAAATATAGCATGTGTGTTTACACATGCAAGGAGAACTCTGGTCTCCTGTCAGTGATGCAGTCCCACCAGGGCGCACTGTAAGCAGAACCGTAAAGCCTCAGCCAATTTTACTCTCCCATTCTTACTCCTAAGCTGACATGGTGGGATTAGATACCACACACAAGCCAGAGCCCAGAGAGGTGACATGAAGATTGATCGGGACTGCTTTCTATAATACAAAAGGACTCAGGGAGGACACAAAATGCTAAAGCCACCAGAACTGCACAAAAAGCTAAAGTGGGGATTTCACTTTCTATATCAAATGTTAAGATATGAATGTCAAAAATTCTCAGTATAAAGGGAATTTTTGAGGACATGATTAGAGTTACCAGGAAAGTTGGGACTGATTACCACGCTGTGCATTGATCCAGGAGATGAGGTGCCCGTGAGGCAAGGTCAGTGCATATGGTTGAAGAGACAATGAAGCCAGAGCAGGAGGCTTGGGAAAGGTGAGTGGGAGGCAGCCCAGAAACCCGTGACCACCACCATATCAGCTATGCACATTAGATTACTTGTGATGCTTTTTCTACTTAGGTTACTGTTCATGTATGTGTATGTGTGTGTGTATGTGTATGTGTGTATGTGGGTGCATGTGTATGAATGTGTGCACATGTCTGTGTATGTGTGTGTGTTTGTATGTCTGTGTATGTATGTGTTTGTATGTGTTTGCATGTGTGTGTATGAATATGTATGTGTGTGTTTGTATGTGTATGTGTGTATATGTGTGTGTTTGTATGTGTTTGCATGTGTGTATGTGTGGTGTATGTGTATGTGTGTGTTTGTATGTGTATGTATGTGTGTGTTTTTGTATGAGTGTGTATGTGTGTATTTGTATGTGTGTGTAGCATTAGGCACACTTCGCTGTTAATCATATTTTTGGTCATTTCTTTCATATTTGAGATTATAACATAATTACAACATCTCCCCCTTCCCTTTCCTCCCTCTTTAACCTTCCATGAAGCACTCGTTTCTCTTTTCCAAGCTCATGGTCTTTTTTTTTATATATATATTATTCGATATAATTTTTTATTTACATTTCAAATGATTTCCCCTTTTCTAGCCCCCCCACTCCCGGAAAGTCCCGTAAGCCCCCTTCTCTCCTCCTGTCGTCCCACCCACCCCTTCCCACTTCCCCGTTCTGGTTTTGCCGAATACTGCTTCACTGAGTCTTTCCAGAACAAGGGCCACTCCTCCTTTCTTCTTGTACCTCATTTGATGTGTGGATTATGTTTTGGGTATTCCAGTTTTCTAGGTTAATATCCACTTATTAGTGAGTGCATACCATGATTCACCTTTTGAGTCTGGGTTACCTCACTTAGTATGATGTTTTCTAGTTCCATCCATTTGCCTAAGAATTTCATGAATTCATTGTTTCTAATTACATGCATTCTGTATATGGATATACACGTATATTTCTAAATAAAACCCAGTCTGTCATTTGTATGTGTGAATACTGTTTCAAAATGTCTCCCGAGTGCCTCTCAATTCCATCTTTGTCAGATTGTGTGACAATAAAAAAGTAATCAACATTAGGAAGTAGAACATAGGAGCCTATAGGGAGACTCAGCCATGCAGGAATCAAGGGGGATATTTACAATCAAGTTTCAAAACATCTGAAGATTTACACGTCAGCTTCTGAAATACTTGAAGATTATTTTCTCCACTGGAGTCTGAAAAGTCATACTGTTCACCGTGCTGATAATTTCCAAAGGGAAAGCTATTACTGCTCCCTGCTTAGCTCCTGAGCCAGTTTTCACACATCTCAACAGGGACACGGTGATCCACTTTGTACTGTTTTGCTGTGGATTCTGGAGCTCAGCCTGAACGTGGGTCAGCATGGAGTTCTACTCTTGCTTGATGTGTCTGATACTTCTGGAGCCTACATAGGAGAGGCATGCAGAGGCTCATTTTCATTTGCCCAAGGATTAATACAGGCACAAAGTACAAAGAAGAGTCACTTTTAAGAAGGATCATGGTTCCTTCATATGCAGAACCTAAATTTAAAATTTACATATGCATCATGAATATGTATACATGTAATTTATATGTCTGTGTGGCTTGTGAAATGAGATAGGAGATCCTGAGAGAGGAAATAGAATACAGGAAAGCATACAGTAGGAGGACACAGAGGTAGACTCCCTGGGGGAAGTTATAGCACCAATCAGAGGAGCCAAGAGCATGAGATGGGAGCAGTGGGAGAGGGAAAGAAATGAAAATATAACAGAATATGTGTGGGTGCCATAATAATTAATACATTAACTCATAACATTTCAATTATTAATTGATAATAAATTAATAATAAAATACCAGCATTCCAAGTACTGTCCTACAAGTTGAATTATTAAAAGAAAGATGGTATTGTTTTTCAGCTTTGTTTTGTTTGTTTCTGTTTGTTTGGTAGTGGTGGTGGTTGGGAAGGTCAAACACCAGACATGCTGCAACTCAGGATGAAAACTACCCAGAAGCAAATGCAGGGTCTTAGAAAGCTAGAGACTACAAGGGACAACTCAAATGCTTCTACGTCACCTACCACACTCCTTGATATATGAGATGCTTTCCCCTGAATGTCAAACCTCAATAAATAAATGTCCAAAATGATTTTTAAAAATTGAACAAAAACAGTAAAAGAGGAATTTAGGGGTGCTTAATGTAGATAAACAAATTAGGTAAATATAAAGATCTTCCTTCATTTCCAAGTAAATTGGAACTATAGAAAAGATAGCAGGACTATCAGCATTCATGGAGAACATTAGAAGGAAAATGGGCTTTGTTGTTTGTCTTTGTGAACACTTAAAATTGGGTACATGATCTGTTTCAATATAATGGATGATTAAAAATGCTGAGTTACTCATTGCTCATTTCCCTATAAGCCCTGAATACTTCAACTCTGCAACCCTGGACACTGCATTAATTGTCTCATGATTAACTGGTATTCTTCTAGTAAAAATTAGTTTTTCTCTCAAAAAAAAAAAAGATCTTCCTTCAAATGTCTTGATGTTGTAACACTAGAGTCAGATGCCCATCACCCCCACTCCCCTCAATGCAATCACTCAATGGTGCATAAAGGAAGGAGAGGCATGAAAGCCAAGGGTAATAAGAGAGAAGACTTGGGATCCATCACATCTGCAGACAACAAACCCTGACACTATTGCTGATGCCAAGATGTGCTTGCAGACAGAAGCCTGGTATAGATGTCCTCTAAGAGGCTCTACCAGAGTCTGACGAATACAGATGCAGATGCTCACAGCCGACCATTGGACCATTAGACTGAGCCCTCAGACCCTAATAGAAGAGTTAAGAGAAGGACTAAAGGAGCTGAAGGGAATTGCAACCCCATATGAAGAACAATATCAACTCACTGGACCCCCTAGCACTCCCATGGACTAACCCACCAACCAAAGAGGACACATGGAGGGTGAGACCCATGAGTACACCTACACATGTAGCAGAGCATGGCCTTATCTGACATCATTGGGAAGAGAGGCCCTTGGTCTTGTGAAGGCTTGATGTCCCAGTGTAGGGGAATGTTGAGGTGGTGAGGTAGGAGTGGGGAGGTGGGTGGGGGAGCACTCTCATAGAAGTAGGGGGGGGGGGGCTTAACTGGGAAGAGGGATAACATTTGAAATGTAAATAAACAAAATAATCAAAAAAGAAAAAGACAGAAGCCATCATCACACAGCAAAACATTCTGAAAATTTTATTTATCTGAGAGGCATATTAAAAGACTTTTATAAACAGTGAGAAATTTAGTTGAATACAAGGATAAAAAAGAAACACAAAACAATCAAGTAACATGTATAAAATCATGAAAACATGGACTGGAAGGATGTCTCAGCAGCTAAGAGCTCTTGTTGTTCTTGTAGAGGACACAGGCTTGGTTCCCAGCACCCACACGGTGCCTCACAAGAACCTGTGATTCCATTTCCATGGATTCCAGCGGGCCTTTCTCCTCTTTAAAGGCAGCAGACCAACACATGATGTGCATACACACATGCAGATGGAACTCTGGTATACATAAAATAATCTAAAAATCAAAAATTAATTTTTAAAGTATGAAAATGTCAAAGGACACAGTGTAGAGAACATGCTATTCATGAGATGCAATAATGGCTCGAGTGAATGCAGGTAACTGAGGAAACTCAAAATACATGTGTGTAACCTGAGGAAACAGTAATGGACATGAACGAGTGAAAGCATATAACAATTTGAGTGAGACCTCAAAGCCCTCAGTGTCCTCCACACTAACGTATGATTTCTATTTAACACAGTAAAACATCTACAAGTTTTGCTAAGGTTAGCAAAGAACTACAAGCTGGTACAACCAGTCTGGAACTCAGTCTGGTGGTTCCTCAGAAAACTGGGCATGATACTACCGGAGGACCCTGCTATACCACTCCTGGGCATATACCCAGAGGATTCCCCAGCATGCAATAAGGACACATGCTTCACCATGTTCATAGCAGCCCTATTTATAATAGCCAGAAGCTGGAAAGAACCCAGATGTCCCTCCATAGACAAATGGATACAGAAAATGTGGTATATTTACACTATGGAATACTACTCAGCTATTAAAAACAATGAATTCATGAAATTCTTAGGTAAATGGGTGGAACTGGAGAATGTCATCCTGAGTGAGTGACCCAATCACAAAAGAACACACATGGTATGCACTCACCGATAAGTGTATATTAGCCCGGAAGCTCAGAATACCCAGGAAACAATTCACATATCAAATGATGCCCAAGAAGAAGGAATGAGAGGCCCCCTGGTCCTGGAAAGGTTCAATGCAACAGTGTAGAGGAGTAACAGGACAGGGAAGGGGAGGGGGTGGTTTGTGGAACAGGGAAGAGGGCTTATGGGACTTTTGGGGATAGGGGATCCAGAAAAGGGAAATCATTTGAAATGTAACTAAAGAATATATCAAATAAAAAAAAGAATCTAGAAACAAAAGAACTATAATGTGTTTACTACAAAATAACGGATCAGTGTTAAAAAATAAACTGCAAAATCTCCCCAAAGGCAGACTCAAGTACAGATGAAAGCCTGTCCCAGTAAAGAGTGACAGCCATTTTGAAATCTGCTTTGGAGCAGCCAGGCTGCTGCATGGGTGAAGAGAAAACTGGATGCACACGCTGTACCCTCTACTGCATGGATTCCACACGGATCAAGAATGTACGTGTAACAATGATCTCATGAATGTGCATTCTTTCACAACCCAGGGGCAATGAGTGTGTGTGTGTGTTCCGCAAATATGACCTCTTAAAATAAGGAAGTGGATTAACCTGACAACATAAAATGTTCAGATAGAACTTTTATATGCAAGGCATCTCAAGAAAACTCTCAAAAGACAAAAAGGACAGATTAGAACCCTCTACACCTCCTAACCAAGGCAAATAGCAGACACCTCATGTGAGCAATGGACTCCCACAAATGGAAGACAACAAAACTACGAGTCACAAAGACAAACAGATCAACATGTGCTTTGAGCCTATGAATAACCGCCTGAGTTCACTCACAACAGAATTGATGACTGCAACTAAAAGGAAGTTTTGAATTTTAGGAGGGGTGGGGGACAATCTAAACACGTGATAGTCAGACGAGGCTGTGAGGCAGCAGAAGACTTCCTTTATGTGTGATGATGGTGTGTCGGTCAGAGTTCTGTGACAAAAGGCTGATCCAAGTAAATTAAGCATGAGAAACAGATGTTGAAGGAAGTCACGTGGGCTCTTGCAGAACTAGAATTTATAGGGAAAGCTGGGAACAGTAGGGGCTGATGCTGAAGGCCTGAGACAGAATTTCCTCTGCCCCTGGGAAGCTTTGGGTTTGCACTAATGGCCTGAGTGCATTTTGCCTCAGATGTCAAGGGTCATCTTCTTGAAAGCAATTCACTATGGATGCTTAGCCACATCTATAAAACTATGTCTAGGGCAGTATTCCAAGTGGTGCTCGGTGGAATCAATGGTGCCATGGCTTAGCAAGCTGACACACAGAACAAGTCGCGGTGGATTTCAGGCCTTGCTGGGAGGACTGGATGATTGACAGGGGAGCACTCCCCAGACTCTTCGGTCTACTTCTGAGATCCCAGAAAGCTTTCCATGTGACACATTTGAGACAGATGCTGAGATGCCTGTTGTGACACAAGACAAAACTGCTGGGAGTCTGGAGAGGTGGAGCAGCAATTGAAAACACTGACTGCTTTTCCAGAAAACACAGGTTCAATTCCCAGAACCCATACGTGGCTCACTACCATCTTTCTCAATCCCAGATGATCCAATGTCCTCTTTAAACCTCCTTGAGCACCAGGCATGCATGTGGTGCAGACATACATAATAGAACACCCACATACATAGGTAAATATTATTAAATAGCTTTTTAAGAGAAGGACTGTTTGATATAGAAGCATTTTGTTAGCATAGCATTTAGCACAACTGTATCCTCTATGTCCCAGGTATCCATGACTGGGAGATGGTACCGAGTGCCTCTTATTACATGTGCATTCTTGTCTAATGCCACGCATGGTTGTTACTGACTAATCTTACAGTATCACAAGCCTCATCCTGGGAGCTTGAAATGCCAATTATTAAGTATCCCAGAATTCCTGAAGGTGGTACCAGATTGCAGTCAAACCATGAGGCAACTTTTATTTGGGAAATTGGAAAATACTCCAATTTCTAAATGAAGGGGTTTCCCCTAATTGCTGCTTTGCCAGAACACTGTTGGTCTGGGTGCTTGTCATCAGCTCAGTAGAATGGGTGGCGATACGTGTCCATTAACCTATGAGTCAACTAATTATCTTTTTAAAAAGCATCTAGGGTCATCAGTGACTCATCCGGCAACATTAAACTAGGCCCTTCCTTATTGAGGCAGGGGGAGATCCTCGTCAGTCCCCAGCCTCAGAAGCTGGCCACTAGCAAGCAGGCAGTGAGCACCTCTGATGATACTCCTGTACCCTGCAATCCCTTCAAAGTCAAGATTGAGTCTCTTGGTACTTGATTCTAAGACATTCAAATTTTGTCTTCTAGCAAAATGCTTTCCTTATCAATCTAGACGCTGGCCAGGGACGCATGTACTCACCCCAAGGTGGAAACCACAGTTAACTTCCAGTGGCTCCATCTCCAGGCAGATAGCCTAGGCTGACTCCCAAGACTTGGGCCCCTTGTCTATAATGCAGAGACAGCAACATTGGAACCAAACACCAGGTACCCTCATATCTGAGCATGCCTGCCTCAGCTGGTCGTGGTTCCAGAACAAATTGGCTCTGTTATGTCTTATCTGATATTTTCTAATGAGTTTTCTTCATATGACACGTTTGTTTTGTAATTTGGATAAACATCTATAGCTCATTTAATCTTCTCCCTAACAGATCCCCTTCAGCGGAAGGTCATCAATATCTTTGACCTTTGTTGACGGAGCCAACATTCACCTTTCCAAACTTTCCAGTGGCCATGAATTTTCAACGTGGTGCTATTTTGGGTACCATGGAAGGAGCACTGAGTCAGAGTCATAATATTACTTCCCTGAGACCAAGATTCCATATAGCTAGTGTGGAAGGACAGGGCCCAAGCTGTGTCATTGAAAACAAACTCAGACAATTTTTTTTCTTAGACATCTAAGCTTCAACTCTGAAAACCTAAGTGAAAGGACTTTTTAAAAAAAAAAACTCAGAAAAATACTTGAAAAGCTTCTGTAATTAAACATTTCAGGGCATGATCATTAAAGCAGAGCCCGCAAAGGGCCTTTTCTCGATGAATCATCTATCTTCCTGTGAAAGGAAATCAAGGGCGACCTTTCCTAAATGATCTTAGAGCCGTCTCCGAGTGGGGCTCATTGCTAAGTAAATGAAAAAGCAGTGCGTGACGGAGTCTCCTCTTGCCTGAGGAGACGTTAATTCCCTATCATTTCAAACTTAGCAGCAAGCTTCATGGCCGACCTCAGCCTCTGCAGGGCCTGGCGTCTGTCCCCATGTCGCCATCTTTAAATTCTTCCCTCACCACTGTAATTTCCATATTTAGCTGAGGTTTCTCTCAGTTCTCTGACCACTTGCAAGATGTTACTGTCTCCTGTCATCCCAGCTATCCCCTTCCCACAGCACTGAGGACACAAAGCTCTATTTTTACACTGATTGGTGGATGGATGGATTGGTGGATTGGTGGATGGATGGATTGGTGGATTGATCGATTGTTTACCGTGCTACAAATGGAGCTTGGGGCCTTGCAGGTGAGAGGCAAGCACTCTCCCACTTAGCAGCTGTGAAATCTCAACTGGCATCTCGACTGTCTCATCTGGACACTTGCCCATTCCAACGCCCTCTCCTCAGGGTCCAAGGTCAGCCCTACTTTCTTCTCCACCTTATCCCTAATACAGGATACAATGGGTTCTTGCACAGTGGCAATGTTTCCTAAAGTCACATCAACTTTTTTATATAGTGTGGGCTCTGAAGATCGTAGTGAAACCCTCCTGTGAGTAACTGATGCAAATTTTTTTTGTGAGAATATGATAAGTAATTAACTTTTCTAAAATTGAGACTATTGAATATTTATTAATGAGGTTACAAGGTGGAATCTTGTTTGCACGTGTAGGTATTTGTGTGTGCTTTTCATCTGATACCTACAGTTGTTTACAGGTCATTCAAACAAGAGAGGTCCTTACATGCAAAGCTCTCTCCCACACCGTCAATGATGTCATCACTCTACATTTCCTTTGAGATCAGGAAAGCAACAGAGATGCTCACAGAGTCCTGGCAGCTACATTCTTGAGAATTTGATACATAACTATTGTATTTATATTATTTCCACTTTAGCCCATCTCTTAACTACTCCGTGTGTCCACTACTCCATCTCAACTTCGAGACCTCCTCTTCTGTGTCTATTTAGTGCTGCTCATGTTTATATGTGTTCACAGGTGACTACGTGGCATTGGATGGCCTAACGTGCCCGAAGCAGACTGATTTCTCCTCTCTTAGTAGCCATCAATTGCTTCTAGTTCTCACACTTTTGGAATGGGAGCCACAAATGATGTGGTTCTGGCCCTTCCTTGACTGACTCTCAGGTGAGCTGGCCCAAGAATCCTGATTCCCCCTGTTACATTATGGTCTTCTATGCTGTGATGGCCACATTGTCTCTCTTGTTGCCTGGCTTCACTCCCCAGGGCAGATCAGAGATATCTGCTTCCTCCCTCTGTTCCCAGGAGAGCCTCCTGCTATCCACAGAGCATCACCTATGGGCTACATATATGACACATGCAGGAAGTAATAAAGGCTTCTGTGTAGGTCTATATTGTCAACTTGACTGGATGTAGAATCACACTCTAGGCAAACTGCTGGGTGTCTCTGTGAGGTATTTTTTAGATTAGGTTAATGGATAGGGGAAACCCATCCTTAGCTGCTGGACTGAGCCGAACGCAAGCACCCATCTCTCTCTGCTGCCTGGTTGCAGATGCGATGTGATGAGCCTGCCACAGGCCTGCCTCCGCAGCCTCCAAGCTGGGATGGGCTGGCTGTGCATCAAAACAGAAGCCGAACTCAGTGCCTCCCTTCTTTGGGTTGCTTTTATTGATATTTATCACAAATACAAAGTAAGTAATACAGTCTGTTGATCCTTATATCTACAAACTGACTTGTGAAGATTCAAAAAATGAAACCACTCAGGCCTGCCAAGGTATCAAGCTTCCAAGAGAGTCTACGGTCTTCAGTCGTTGCAGTTCTGGCAGAGGGCCCATGCTGCCATTCCCCTAACACGTGTCGTCTCCTTATACCACCTCACTGTACCTTCCCTTATGTGTAGAGGTATCTGTCCATCTCTCCTCTGATGTGTCCAGCTCTGCTGTCTCCCTAGGAAGACTCTTCTATTTTTCTCAAAGCCACCTACCACCGCCCACCAGTATAGAACTGCTGCTTGCTGCATATCATAGAATTCACTTCTCCTGTCACCCAGGGTGAGACCTCCAACAGGGAAGGCAGTCTTTCAACTCTGGTCCCAGGAGCAACCTCTCCATTGTCACTTTTACTGAATGGAAACAGCAGTGAGTATACGTCCTTACTGGGGATAAGAGGAAATGTGATAGTTTAAAGTGGGTTAAAACTTAAGCTATGCCTTACTAAGACTATGTTAAAAAGCTCCCGATACACCCATCACAAGGCCTTTATAATCACTGCGCTGAGCACCTTTACATTCTGAATCTGCCAGTGGGTCCTCTTGGATAAATTGCATTTGACACAATGGTGGAAGGAAAGTTGCTGGGCTCCGCCAACTTCAACATGATTGCCTCGCTGCCATCAAGGTAACCTTGACAAGATGAGACTAGGAAAGCTTTGTGTCAGAACTCTGTGTCTATCATAGAATTGCCCATGATAGGCTTGGCATACTGGTGCTCCACTGTTAAAGTCTCTGTTACAACACTGCCTGCAGAAGCCCACGAGTACCGGGGTGGACTGTCATCTGATCTGCCACCTGCCATCTGTCTCGTCCAGCGTCTGGAAAAGAAAGAGGTCACCAACGACACCAGGGATTGCTCAACAACAGGAACATGCCCATTTAAATACTGCTGTAGCAGTCCTGGGAGTCCTTACTCCAACATGCAGACTGTTAACCTTGCTTCCCATCTCAATGATGGGCTTGACTTCTGGGACTCAAAACCACAACTCAGAAGCAGCAAAGCTAATGCACATGTTGTTTCACGTCATTGGCTGGACAAATAGAAAGGGCAGTGGTAGAGACAGAGCGAGAAGAGTCACCACCACCCATCTTCCATGAATTACTCTGTTCACAGGGTCCCTGTTCCAACCTCCTAAGAACACACACAATCAGTTCTTGTCACGTTTGGTACATTCATCCATGAACTTGGCACAAATGCTAAAGACGACTAAACCATTCAATACGGGGTTAGGTTCCTCTACAGACCCAGATCCAACCTTTTTATCAAGCTATCTATCCATAACCTTATTTTGTGAGTGTTATTTTTAAAATCCTTAGCATGTGTTGTTGACTGATTAACCTTGAAATCACAGTAGCTCAGCATGGATAAAACTTATCTAACACATGCATTTCCTCTTCAGGGGATGAAACAACCTTGAGCTTAGAACTCGAGACATCCAAAGAACACATGCATCAAAATGAAACATGCCAGTGTCAGACCATAACACTGGACAGAATGCAAAAACACACTTCACACTCTCAGGAGAGATGAATGTGGCCTTTCCCCAGGCTCATAGGAATGGGAATCTCAGGTGACTGACAACTTGTTATACTCTGACCTACCTGTAAATGAACACCAATAATTCATATTTAGAGTCATCAAAAAGTTTCAGAAAAGAGAAATTTACAGATATGGAATCTACAGATATATTTATATTGGTATTCCATTCCATTCAAGACTGAGGTAAAGTTGTTGACATTTCAAAGGTCTTCTGAAATGTAACTTTCCCCCCAGAAGCACACTGCTTATCCTGCAGGGCTCCTTACTCTGGGGACGTTGCACACTTATAGTGGTCTCAAACGCCCGTATCTGCTGTCCAGTTATGCTGAACAGCAGTCAAGCCTGAGCCAGGCCTGGCCCTGTGACTGACACTCAAAATAGAGTTTGGCTTGGATGAGAAGGAAACCTTAGCTGGTTGATTGTTGGTCGTCATCACGCCCTGTGTTCACTCCTGAGGCCGTGATTTTTAATTATTTTTTTTCTTATTAGGAAATCTTACTGGGATCGTTAAGAGAAATATATCCATGTAATTAACAGGTTTTATATAATGGGAGTTTTCCTAGTGCTCTGAAATGAAGGTTTTCTGGACTGAACTGTGCCCCTAATCACTGACTCAAGATGCTGGCTACCTCTGCTAGGAATTCAGAACATGGCATGTGACCTAAGGGGATGTCCTGATACTGGCTGGTGCACTAAGTGGAAGATGTCTGGGGGAGAGGAGGTCAGATAAACCCAAGGCCTGGTTGTCCACAGATAGGAGAAACTGCTAATATTCTGGAAATCCCATCCTCCATGCTGGGCAATACTTTGAATCCAGAGTGGAAATCAGTTTACGGTAGCACCAGAGAAATGTAGAAAGGACCCCTCAGATCCTCACAACCAGAAACACAGCACTAGCCTATCACCCGGTGTGACCTGTCAATCACAACGAGTTCACAAACCCACAAACTGAAATCTACAATTACACTTCCATGATAACCCCACAGAAAATAATGATGTTAGATACTGACATTTCAGAGAAATTCTAAATTTTGAGTGGCTTTATATGAAGTCCCCTATAACAAAAAAATCCTGTTATTGCCTACTGAGAGAAAAACCTGAGGAACATTGTCCATGTCTATAGTTATCAACATCCAAATTTGCTGTTAAACTATGCTGAACACCGAGGCCCCTGGATCACATAAAGCCAGAGCCATATCCGGTTTAAGAGTTCATACAGAATAGCAAAAAGAAGGCATTTTGGTTAGCAGACAGGAGCTCTCTCTCAGCAGCAGTTAATCATAAATTAGCATTCTGGAGGAAAGTGCACCAATCCCCACAGTGAGATCCTCCATACAAAAGCCTTCTGGACCCACGCAGACCTCCCACAGGACAGGCGCCCAGAAAAATCTTGGCTGATATGACTGGCTCTTTATAACTGCAATGTGGGAGACGCAACTTTTTAAGATCGAACTTTTACTTTGCTGGTCTAGGGGCCTGTTCTGCTCTGCAGAGCTCACAGCCAGCCTGGCTAAAACTTAGAGATGCCATGACAGGAAGCAGCAGAGACATGGCAAAGGCTTGCTTTTGTACCGTTTGGAAGACAGGGCTTAGACCCCCAAAGCCTTTGGCATGCATGTGAGATCCACTAGTCAGATGGTTTTGAATTCTTTTCTTTTTATTAGATATTTGCTTTATTTGCATTTCAGATGTTATCCCCTTTCCTCATTTCCCCTCCGAAAACCCCCTATCCCATCCCCCTTCCCCTGTCCACCCCTCCCCCCATTGACTTGGCATTCCCCTACATTGGGGCATTGAGCCATCACAGGAGCAATCCTCTCTCCTCTCATTGATGTCTTAAATGGCCATCCTCTGCTACATATGTAGCTTAGTTCCTGGGAGCTCTGGAGTTACTGGTTGGTACATATTATTGTTCCTTCTATGGTGCTGCAGACCTCTTCAGCTCCTTGGGTCTTTTCTCCAGCTCCTCCATTGAGGACCCTATGCTCAGTCCATTGGTTGGCTGTGAGCCATGGGTCTTTTGATCCCCCTCCTAAGAAGAACCAAAGTATCCACACTTTGGTCTTCCTTCTTCTTGAGCTTCATGTGGTCTGTGAATTGTATCTTGAGTATTCTGAGCTTTTAGGCTAATATTCACTTATCAGTGAGTGCATACCATGTGTAAAGGTTCTGACTTGAAATTCTACAAAGCTGTGGATAAAGTGGAGGGACTCTTGAATGTAACAGAATTTGACCAAATCCTTCATGTGCCTGCTCTATGCAGGTCCATGATAGATTCAGAATAATTTGGCTTTACCTTAGTGCCAGAATTTTACTAATTTCACTGGTTATCCTATAGCAACCTTATAGGTCTCTTTATAATACAGATCACACGGGCACAAACAAGCTCTTCCATGTCTCTCTGTGCTCTCAGGAAGCTTTGAGCATATATAAAGAAGCAAACTAAACTGGTGTTAGTTTTATATGCTTTAATATTTTATCATTTTTCTTTTATGCAAGGGACCCCTCCCTTCACTGTTTTCATTAAGAGATTAGCCCTTACATTTTATGAAAATCTTAATAGTGTTCCTCATGCAGATTTTCATCCATTAAGATCTTATATATTGTCTTCCATATGTATGTGCTGTTTTCTATAAGATACTCAGATTTTTTTATGTATTTCATTTCTGACTTTGTGCTTACATATACTGAATAGCATACAACATCCCCACTGAACTCTCATAGAAAACTAATTGTTCCTGTTCCAGGAGCCCTATTCAGTTGCCCTGCCCTAATTGTCTCTATTGGAGTCAGTATTGTTCTATCTACTCTTACCATTTTATTTGTCTTACTAAAATAATTTACCTCTATTTTTTCTGTCACATGAAAACTGGTCTACCTGTCTCAAATAACAGAGGTTATCTAATTGTTACACCAATTTGAAAGGATGTATTCTGAGCTTCCTGGAATACCTATTGTTATGTTCCCAATCAGAAGGTCAAATTCTCCAATAAGTAAAGTTTCGTGTTCCTAGAACATTTAAGGAAGTACCTACACACTGTGACTGTGTGCCGGGCACACCTGTTAAAAGCCATTGTGACAGATAATGGACAGTGACTGGCTCTAAAAGATTGAGTAGTTAATTTTCCCATCTTTTAAAATTTTTATTAGCTGCTAAATCTTTGCTCACAGAATCATCTTCTCTGTAGACCTTAAAATGGAAGGAAATATTACGAGTCTCTAGGGACTTCCAGCGTCTCTGTTCTCCTTTCAAAGTCCTCTTTTCATTTTCGCTAGGACAAGGGATGTGTCTGGGAGTTCCTGCATCAGTTGGCGAGGAGATAGCAGTGAGGGGGTATCAGAGAAGATCACCCCTGCACTAGCCTCATGTCTACAGCAATCACAACACCTCCCTTTGCATCTTTACAGATACGTGTATCTATATTCTGTATTGCTCTGTGATTGATGTGAATACCACCTCATTGTTGAGGTCATATATCAAAATTTTAAGGCATTAAAATTACCAATGTGCTACAGAAATATTGACACATACATCATATATATAAGATGAACTATATATACTTAACAGTTCACACTTTGATGAGTCTTGACACTAGCAAATATCACCATCACAATCCCTCATAGTTTCCTGTTGCCCTTTGAGTCCTGTTCTATGTCCTACCACTGTTTTCACTGGCACAATGCACAGTATACAGTGTGTCATGCTAGGTTCTGAATTTTCACACACCAAGTGGCTGGTAGTGCTGAACATCAAAAGGTCTGACTCCCATCTGTCCTCTGAGTGAAGTATACTTGGAGGATTTTAATATATTTTTATTATTGTGTACTCTCCTTGTCATTAAATTGTTAAAGATACGTATTCTAAGTACAAGCCTTTTCTTGCATATTTTATGGCTATTTTCCCTGCTTGCGGCTAGCATTTTCTATTTCAAATCAAAATGATGTCAATAAAGTCCATTTTATGAGGAATTTTAGTAGTTGACTTCTTTTCCTGAGTTCCTTTTAAGAAATGTTTTCAATACTAACATCTTCAGAGCTAACATTTAAGCCTATGGTGCTTTTAGTAACTTTTACATATTGTGTGAGTTGGTGGCCAACATTTATCTGAGTGCAAGGCTCTACAATTTTGTTCAGTAACTGTTTCTGTGAAGCTTATATTTTCTCCACAAGTTTTCTTGGAACACTGTCAAAGCTTATTGACCATGCATGCAGAGGACTATTTCTAGACAGTCTACTATGTTCCCCTACTCAATATGTCTGCTTATATGAACACTACATTATCTTGATTGTTGCACATTAACAGTGAATTTTCCAAATCGAATAGGGTAAGAACTCTGTGTTCTGTTTCTTCTGTGCCTTCCCTTCCCTTCTCCATGACCTCAGCGTTGTTTATTTTTACACATAGTCAAGGGGCTGTTGTTACCCTGTGCAGTTAGGGTTGTTGAGATCTTGAGTGGGATTATGCTGAATCTAGAGGAGTCTAGGAAGAGTGTTGGATGGATCCATGAACATAATTCATTTCTCGGATTCTTTGTCAAGAGATGGAGAATCAGGAAAAAGTCTTTTCCCCTAAATACATGCACATAGAAACAATACCAAATGTCCTCAACAGGCTGTGTTTGTGCGTGCATGCATTGCACATGTGTGTGTTCGTGTGTGTATGTGTATGTGTGAGTGTGTAAGTATGAGAGAGATAAGTCAAATAGTTCAGTATTTGACAGAGAGCAGGGATGATGAGGGGAACTTTTCTCAGAGTTCTTTCTCTACCAGATTTGTAAAATTTACCATTAATCTGTAACAATCAAGATAAGGAGGCATTGGAGAAGAGAGGGGGGGGACTGAGATATAGGCATCATGACTTGTGTATTCAATTCTCAAAAAAGAATGAAAGGATATTAAATTTCAAAATTCTTTCCAATAGTGTTTCATAGTTTTCTGCATTGCGATGTTGTACCTATATTTTCAAATTCACTGCAGGACAAATGTGTTACGTAAAATGATATTTTGACTTCTTACTAGATAGTTACAAAATGTAAAAACATAGTTTACTTCTCTCTTTCATCCTTGTCCACTACAAAGGCACTAATATCCTCCTCATCTGAGCCTTTCAACTTAACCCCACAGGACTTCCCATGTATACCAATATGATTCCACACCATCATAACTTTCAACACAGGTATTATTATTTTAAATTTTCTAACTGCTAAATTAGTAATAATCAAAATTAAATGTAATTGTTCATTATGTAGTAACTGAAATTTGTCAAATTTTTCAGTTCGTCGGCTGGCATTCTTTTCGTGAGATGCCACCGTCACAGGTCATCGTTGACACTGGATGGAGTCCATGTCCACCGTCACAGGTCATCGTTGACACTGGATGGAGTCCATGTCCACCGTCACAGGTCATCGTTGACACTGGATGGAGTCCATCTCCACCGTCACAGGTCATCGTTGACACTGGATGGAGTCCATCTCCACCGTCACAGGTCATCGCTGACACTGGATGGAGTCCATGTCCACCTTCACAGGTCATCGTTGACACTGGATGGAGTCCATGTCCACCTTCACAGGTCATCGTTGACACTGGATGGAGTCCATGTCCACTGTCACAGGTCATCGTTGACACTGGATGGAGTCCATGTCCACCGTCACAGGTCATCGTTGACACTGGATGGAGTCCATGTCCACCGTCACAGGTCATCGTTGACACTGGATGGAGTCCATCTCCACCGTCACAGGTCATGGTTGACACTGGATGGAGTCCATCTCCACCGTCACAGGTCATTGTTGACACTGGATGGAGTCCATGTCCACCTTCACAGATCATCGTTGACACTGGATGGAGTCCATGTCTACCGTCACAGGTCATCGTTGACACTGGATGGAGTCCATCTCCACCGTCACAGGTCATGGTTGACACTGGATGGAGTCCATCTCCACCGTCACAGGTCATTGTTGATACTGGATGGAGTCCATGTCCACCTTCACAGGTCATCGTTGACACTGGATGGAGTCCGTCTCCACCGTCACAGGTCATGGTTGACACTGGATGGAGTCCGTCTCCACCGTCACAGGTCATGGTTGACACTGGATGGAGTCCATCTCCACCGTCACAGGTCATGGTTGACACTGGATGGAGTCCATGTCCACCGTCACAGGTCATCGTTGACACTGGATGGAGTCCATCTCCACCGTCACAGGTCATTGTTGACACTGGATGGAGTCCATGTCCACCGTCACAGGTCATGGTTGACACTGGATGGAGTCCGTCTCCACCGTCACAGGTCATCGTTGACACTGGATGGTGTCCATGTCCACCATCACAGGTCATCGTTGACACTGGATGGAGTCCATGTCCACCGTCACAGGTCATCGTTGACACTGGATGGAGTCCATCTCCACCGTCACAGGTCATTGTTGACACTGGATGGAGTCCGTCTCCACCGTCACAGGTCATTGTTGACACTGGATGGAGTCCATCTCCAACTTTAGACAGGTCTGAAGTACTCAGTAGCCAGGCATGATGACCATGCTTCTCTGAGGGCTCCCTTAGCTCTTTCTAATCTGCATGCTCCCGAGTCCTTTCTTGTTCTTTTGCCTACTCAGGGTGCTCTGTAAATCACTGAAGGGCAGAGGTGGGAAAGACCATCCTCATGTGGTTCCTGATGGCAGAGATTCACTGCTCAGTGTGACCCTGTAGTTTGTAATGTCTTTCACCAGTTTAAGGAAGTTTTATTCCAGACCACTAGGGGATTTGTAAATTAGCATAAATAAGTATTGAATTTTGTCAAGTGACTCTTCAGCATCTGATGAAAAGCTGATGAAGTAACTCCACTGAAATGATGGTTAATGTGGTCTTTCACTATTAAACAAACTTTGAGTACTTAGGATACATCATTTATATACTATTATCATTCACTTAAATGACTTTTACATATGTATTAATATTCTTCTTTCTGCCTTTATGCACATATGTATATATGCACATATGTATATATGAGTAGTAAAATTGAACAGATTTATAATCTAGAGTTATTTTGTCTATATTCATAAAAAGTACATTATACAGTTTTCTTTCCATGGAATGTTTTTGGTTTATATATCAGGAAAACAATGGTTTCATGACATGAGTTGGTAAATGCTACTTTTACTATTTTTTGTAATTTTTAATACTGCAATTATTTTTTTCTTAAAGCCTTATATAACTCACCAGAGAAGACATTTGGTTTTGAAGCCTTTTTAAACAAAAATATCTTAAACTTCTATTCAAATTATTTGTCATTATTTTTCCCTGTTACTTTTGGAGGTATAGATAGATCTATTCTAATTTGATTTCCATAGAATTTATCCTTTTTGCTTGGAGTTAGAGAATTCACTGGGGAAAGTTGTACAAGTCAGTTTTCTGTTACTATAACAAAATAATTGGAGTAATCAACTTTAAGCAAAGCAAAGGTTTATATGGAGTCATAATTTCAAAGGCTTCAGTGCATGGGCACTGGTCTTGTTACTTTTGTGTGTTTAAGTATGGTTGATGAAGCTGCTCACCACAAGGCAGTCAGAAAGAAAAACAATCACTGGGGTATCAAATCCCCTTTGGAAGCATCCAGTCAATTAGCTGCTAACTTCACCCCATGGGCTTCAGCTACTAAAGATTCTAGGGGCCCAACAGAAACATGGGCTGGAGATCAAGCCTTGAACATATGGGCCTTTGGAACATTCACATTCTAAATGGTGATCATTGCTTACGGTGGCATCTTCTTGTCTTCTTAAAGACCATACAATCTATAAATATCTCCTCTCATATTCCCAATACTAATAAACTACCTCTACCCTTGTTCCTCCTCAAAGAATCAGCTTTGATTTTAGGGACCATCACTATGAGTTTTCTGTATAAAAGTTCAGTGTTTATGCTTCTTTTAGTCTGATAATTCTCACTCCACTCTCAACTTTCTTGAGGTGGAAGATGAAGTTGCTACCTGAAGCCTTTTCTTCTAGATAAGCAGCAGACAGGAAGCTCAGAGCAAACAGTGCAAGTCTGGATGTGTTATGCACAGTGCAACACATGTTTTCGTCTTTTTGAGCTCAGTATATTCATCCTAATGCCAGTTGCAATTATTTCTTGGATTCAGAGGTTATTTAGAAGTAGGTTGTTATTTTCCAATTACTTATTGATTTTCCGGATTTCTCATGTTTTGTGTGATGGCAATCATTTCTAATTTAAGGGACTATTGAGGCCCAGAACATGTTCTTTGTTGGAAATTCCATATACATTTGAAAAAGTCAATATGCTGCATTGTCAGGAGGAATGTTTTAGAAATCAGTTTGATCAACTTGTCCGGGAGTGCTATTCAAACATCTTATATGCTTATGGCTTTCTTTCTTGCTTGGTCCATCATTATTAAAACAAATGTATCAAAATCTATGAGTGGAATTACGGATGTTGAAAACATGTATTTTGAATCTCTCTTCACTGGGCTATGAGCTTGAAACTTTTTGGTCCCCGTGATAAGATTATTTATCCTAGTCCTGGAAAATATTCTTCAGTACTTTAGTTTCCAAGCCCCAAGTGAGTAGGGATATCACACCCCTGCTCCTTCTGTGCATCCTCCCCCAGCCTTTGCAGAGCTCTGCAGAACAATGGGTGGTCCCCTCAAGTTTCTGGGGTACATCCATATTCCTGTTTCCTCTCTTGTCCCTTTCTGCAGCCCCTTTAGCATTCTGCGTGGAGAACTCCAGCCCTTTGCTCTTCCAGACTCAGGTCTATCTGTGCCTCAGCACATTTCCTGGGCTCTGTGTGTATTCCCCTCTCTGGCCTGAACCTGAATGGCCTGGGACAGGAAGTTGGGCCATCCTAGTTGATTCAGGCATGTTGTCTCTTTTTAGCTGTGTGAGGTGGGAAAGTATCTTGGGCTTTTGTTATTTCATTTGAAGTACACATCTAGAGCACAGCCTACCTCAGAAGGAAATGGTCGCATTGCTACATTTAAAATACTTATTCATCTTAGCTTTAAATGTATTAGACAATAAAATTGCTAAAAGCAACTTACTGCAGAATAAATTCAACACAACCTGCACTGGCACAGAATACCATGTATTAGGGAAGCCTCCAGCCCCAAACCACCTCTTTAAATAACAGCTTGGTTTAAGGGAGCAAACAGAAACAATCCCAAATTGCATGCAGAAAAACCAAGCCTTTTATTAGGCAAATCACTCTGCTCTGAGCCTATGTCAGCACCCACCCCATTTTTTTCTAGCAGAAGCAACCACTCTCAAAGCCTAGCTATTTTCTCCCATCTTGGTTTGTGCAGTGGGTTAAAGGATGCTCCATCCCTTCAAAAAGCCGTGCCGGAGCATAGCCATGGCCCTAGGCTAATAGAGTTGTAATAGCCATTACTCATTAAGATGAAGGCATGTGTGACTGGACTGGTATGACTGGTATTCTAAGAGAAGACTGTCACGTGACAACAGAGACACACAGAAACTGTCAAGTGATGGCAGAGGCTGACGGACTGACATAGCTGCAAGCTATGGTGCCAAGTACAATAGGCAAAGAACAAAATGTTAGAAAGAGGCAAGGCAGGCGCTTAGCCTGTACCCTGGTCTCTGACAACCACTTTCAGAACCGTGGCCTCACATGCTGTAGTCCTTTGCTACAACTATCATAAAGAGGAGTGGGCTCAGGACCCTAGTAGGTGTCTCTACTGGGGAAGCACTACTAATGCTGCTCCAGGTGGTTCCCATCATCGTATCTGTATAAGACACAGACTTTAGGGAGGGTAAAAGGACTCCTGGCATTCCAGAGGGTGGCTGCCAGTGCCAATAAGCCTCCAGGTCTTAGCAGGGAGATCCCAGCATGCCCCAAAAGGTTAGGGAAACAGACAACTCTCTAGTGTTTTCTTTGCAAGGTGGCAAAGCTGGGATACACTATGCCAAGGCTGCTTGGTTCTTGTATGTGTCACTCTAAGCTCCTCACTGGAGATGCAGTATCAGCAGGTGAGGCCTGGAGTGGGCTATTGGGCCTAACTGGGCGTTAACACATTGGTAAGAGTTTGCAGAGAACTGCCTGGGCCACCCACAACTACTTGCTCATTAGACTCAACATGGATGACCCTTTCCATTCTACTTACACCATGTGAAGATTGTGTAAGAAGGCATGATATCAGAGAGAGGGAACACTGCCCAACAGAAATGCATCTTGGATTCCCTAGGCTCTAAGAGAGAGAGCAAGAGCACATCTCTGCTGGATAGAAATATCTCTGTGTGTGTCTGTGATATTTCATTATAACAGGACAAATGAAAGTAGTTATAGCCCCTACACTCCTGCTCCAGATGGGTTTCCCATCGTCATATCTGTATCAGACACAGTCTTCAGGGAGGGTAAAAGGACTCGTGGCATTCCAGAGGGTGGCCGCCAGTGAGGATGGGGCACAACACCCTGACAATAGAGAAGACAGATGGTGTGTTGGTCAGAACATATTTAAAGTGATTAAATGGATTTTTCTTAGGTGGTATGGCATGATAGTTAATTTTAGTGTGTGTGTGTGTGTGTGTGTGTGTGTGTGTGAACTAATGTATTTACTAGTGTACAGATGCATAGGTGTCTCAAAACTATTAGTGTCTGGCTGGAGTGATAGTTCAGAGGCTAAGAGAACTGACTGCTCTTACAGAGGTCCTGAGCTCAATTCCCAGCAACCACATGGTAGCTCACAACCATCTTTAATGGGAAGCAATGCCCTCTTCTGATGTGTCTGAAGGGAGTGAAGAGGACTCACATACATTAAATAAATAAATAAATAAATAATATAGATAAATCTCAAACATAAAAATAAGATTAAAAAAAAAACTTAATGTCATTGAAAATCTCACCCTGTTGTAATGGGGGATCCAGGAACACTGCATCATTGGTGTCCCAAGCTCCAGTCAACTTTCCACATCTGATTATTCCCTACAGCCCCAAGACAACATGCAGCTGGGGAGAGTGTGGTGGCTGCTGAGTGCCCCTCACTTCTCTGAAGGGTGTGCAAACAGCCTAATCCTCCCAACACTGTCACTATGTCTTTTGGCTTATTTCATTGTTGTGACTGTGGGAGGAAGCTTCCTATGCAAGTTATCATGGCTGACTGCTCCATGATGCCCATGGTCACATCAGACCTGGAGGAAATCGCTTCACTGAGCTTCAGAACAGCCTGGAATGTGCAGAAAAACTCTTCCTCAGGAAGGAAGGAAGGAAGGAAGGAAGGAAGGAAGGAAGGAAGGAAGGAAGGAAGGAGGGAGGGAGGGAGGGAGGGAGGGAGGGAGGGAGGGAGGGAAGGAAGGAAGGAAGGAAGGAAGGAAGGAAGGAAGGAAGGAAGGAAAGAAGGAAGGAAAGAAAAGAGGAAAAGAGAAGCGAGGAGGACAACACGTGGACCCTGAAGGAGACCTCGTCGAGCTGAGTCTCTGTTTCCCCTGTGTACTTATCCCTCTCCAGTCTCATTCATGGACAGCATGAGTCCTCATCTTTCTCACTCCACGATCCTCCCAGCCCACTCCCTCTCCTACAGAACCCTTCTTTCTGACAGTCCCCCTCTCATTTTCACGGCTTCCATTTGTGTGTGAGCCACTGAGTTTAATTTTAATGGTTGGTTAGCTTTGATTGTCTACCTAATTGGATTAAGAAATACCTCGGGCATTAGTGAAACACACCTTTGGGTGTGTCTGTCAGAATGTTTCCAGAAGGGATTAAGGGAGGTGGGAAGAGTCACCCTGAATGTGGCAGCCCCATCCCATAGACTGTGCTCCTGGGCTGAATGAAAAGGGTAAAGGAAAGAAGCGAGCTGAGCACTGGATCCCCTCTGTGTTGCCGGATCTGCCCAGGTGCGAGCGAGCGAGCATCCTCACACTCCTCCACGACAGCAGAGAACTGCTTCCCATGCCACGTGGTCCCCACCATGACAGATGGTCTTCTCAATCGGCGACCCTCCTCCCTACACACCCAGTTACAGCAACAACAAAGGTAAGCAATACCAACGCTCCCTCTCCACCTCCCCCAGCACCTTCTCCAGGGACATAACTATACATCCTTCGCAGGGTCCACAAAGTTTGCTAGGAGATGAGAGTTGGGCACGGGGGCCATAAGCAAGATGGCAGAAAGCTCCAACCAGAGGGAACGGAAAGCACAGTTAGCAGGACGAACCCAGTGAGTCAGTTACACCCACCTGTTTGTTAATGTCTGCTATCTGCAAATAAAACTCGGAGCTTAGCTGAGAGTGAACACGAGGTACCCACAGCCCCGGGGAATGGAATGAAAGTATCAGGGCCATAACCCTAGTGAATAACCTTGGGTCTACAAGGTTGCCAGGCCTCTCTGTGAGACACGGATCTGAGTTGTGTTCTCGGCTCCTTCCTGTCAGGGGGAGGATAATTCTAGTGGCCACGAAGAAAAAGGAAGCCGGAGATACAGAACACTGGAGGAGCTAAGTGAGGCGTTGCTTAGCAACTCTTAATAGGAAATAATGTGAACTGGGAAGTTATTTTTTTCCTGAGAACTTGCTGCTCCAGCCTGAAGATAAGGATTCACTCCCCTCTCTTCTGGCAGCTCCTTTACATGCACGCCTGGGTGCCAGGGTGCTTCCACACAGCCCCAACCTGACAGAGAAAAAAGCTTGCTTGTAAGAAACCTGACATAGTGAAGGAGAATTTCAGTTTCCGTCTAAAACCAAGAGTTGATTCCCCAAATAACAGTGCTTTTTCCATTGCGCAGAGTCGTGCCTGTGCACGCACGCCACAGACAACATGGACTTCTTCCTCATTCTAGTGGGTCCCACTTTTCTTATGGAACGTGAAGGAAGAGGCCTCCAAATGAAAACCTCAGTTGGCAACTCAAGAGTTATGTCAGTCTAAGGTTTTGGCATCCCAGAACCCTCCCCAACACCATGGTGATTTTCTGAATCTTCATCCCAAACCTGGACTGAAGAAAACCATCCAGAATTCCACATCAAACAGTAAGCTTCAGCACAAGTGGCATTGGGTATGCAGAGGTAAGTCTGCTGCTACCCAGATGCCAGCTGTGAATGCCTGCCTCTCTCCCTTCAGTTCAGCTTTATATCATTCTCTTGACTTCTCTGGGGTTAAGTTTTCCCATCAGCTAAATGCAAGTAATAATGGTTGTTAGTGATAAAGAAATTAGGTGTGTAAACTCGAGGCCTGGTGTTGGGAGAGGTATATTTCCCAGCACTCTGTTATGTTCTTTGTACATTCATTCATTCATTTCCATAACTATTTACATCTGGACATGTGTTGGGGTGGGGTGCTGGGTCATGTAGTCTTTAAAATGCACTTGGGAGCTGGCCATGCACTTAGCTCTGTTGATGAGAGTGTAGTGTTAATCCAATGCACTTTGGGTGCTGTGTGATGAAGCCAGCATGGTAGCACACATCTGTAAATGACAGCTCTCCAGTGGTGAGGTGAGAGTGGGGAATAGAAGAATATTCCCTCAAGAATACAGCCATCCCTACAGGAGGCCATGTGTCAAACAAGGTGGATGGGAGGACCCACAGCTAAGGTTAGCCTCTGACCTCCACATGGACACTGTGGCCTGTGCACATTATTACCCACTCATAGCAACATAAAGTATATACATGGTACACACATCAAAAAGAAGATAAAATGCAGATTGGATATAGGGTGGGACTCAGGTCTCTTGGAAGAACAGAGATAAGATCAGTACAGTCTGCCTAATGACCTGATAACCGAGACTTTACTCTCCAGGCCCAGGCTCATGTTCCTCTGAAGAAAACTCTAGAGGGAAGAGGAGGCTGAGGACATCCACAGAAACAGCTAACCCATGAGATAAGGTCTGAGAAAGCCCAGTGTGGGGGCACAGCAAGGCATCACTAAAAGGCCAGGACAATTTCCCCACATGCTGCTTAGAACCCAACAGGAGGGAGAATTCAGAAATGCTGCCTCTACTCTAAACAGCCAGAGTTGTGTGGGATCCCAAAATAACTGTAGAGCAGACTTGGTCTACCCAGTATGTGTCCTTAAAACTCACATCCAAGTAGAGTGGGCTTTGCCACTTAAAAACAAACTCCTTCATCTTTGTTTTTAGCTATAACTACTTTTTGCTTTTTCTCAGATCTGTGCTTCATGCATAGTACAAAATGCTTCAAGGAGCTCTGGTCAAGGTGCACGAAGACGGGCCTCCTGGGCATCCAGGGAAGGGGCTCAAAGGGGAGGCTTTCTCCTGCCATTTGCATGCAAGATTTGCAAGTGGGAATGTATTGACAGCAGCCCTAAAGCCAGCACAGCAGGGAACGCATGCTGACGCTGTACCACTTCAAAGCCCACAGAAGGCCTTTACTTTCTCCTTCTTACCAACTTTTAATGAGACCAAGTCTGCTATTGATCTACTGTTTCTGTAAAAAAGCCTGTGTGTGCACATATCTATCTGGAGCTGACATCTTTTAAGGTAACAGAACCAGGAAAGTCGCTTCCTTCTGTAGGGATAAAGTCCAAGCATTGCAAGGCTCCACCATCGCTGCGGCATTTTTCTGCCTCAGCTGAGAGGAGGCTCTGGAGCAGGTTTAACTTTGCTCCTCATATGGGGAAAACGCAAAGGAACAGAACAACACAGCGCCAGAGCTGGCTATCAGCTGCATAAGCAACTGCCCTTGGAGTCCTCAGACCCAGCCAGAACTCACCTCCTCACCACCAGCCTTCTTCACTTTCCTGCCTCAAGAAAATGAAACAGCTATCAGCTGAGGAGAGGGGACTTGTGCTGGTCAGAAATTCACCAACAAAACATCACTCAGAAACCTAGCCTCCATTATCATCCTGATTGAGGTAACCCAATCACAAAAGAACACACATGGTATGCATTCACTGATAAGTGGATATTAGCCCAAAAGCTAGGAATACAACTCACAGAAGCTCAAGATGAAGGAAGACCAAAGTGTAGATACGTTGATCCTTATTGGAAAGTGAATCAAAACACCCATGGCTCACAGCCAACCAATAGAATGAGAATAGAGTCCCCAATGGAGCATCTAGAGAGAGGACCCAAGGAGCTGAAGAGGAGCTTAGCTCCACAGGAGGAACAATAACATGTACCATCCAGTACACCCAGAGCTCCCAGGGACTAACCCACCGACCAAAGAGTACATGGGGCCCATGGCTCCAGCTACATATGCAGCAGAGGATGGCCATTTCAGACACCAACGAGTCCACTGGTCCTGTGAAGGCTCGATTCCCCAAAATAGGGGAATGCAAGTCAGGAAACTGGGGGGGATGAGCAGGGGAGTGGGGATGGGATAGGGGGTTTTCAGTAGGGTAACCTGGAAAGGGGTTAACATTGAAATGTAAATAAAGCACATATCTAATTTAGAAACAAACAAACAAACAAACAAACAAACAAACAAACAAACCTAGGCTTCACAGTAAGAATTAAGAAACTTTCTTTGAGAGTATTAGGCAAGAAGAGTGAACCCAATGTCATTTTCATAGGAATCAGAAGGCAGCACATTTGTTCCCGGGGTATAGAGAGGTCAGCCAATATCCTGTGACAGACACAGTAGAGAGAATTCTCCCGTGTCTCCGGAGCCATGTCAGCAGGTTAATGCCTCCTCAGGCCTATAAGTGTGGATATACTTCCCTGGATAGTCAGTCACACATGAGATCATCTCTAATATTCAACAGACAGAAGTTTCAAAAGGGAAGAAGAACCCAAATCTCCTTCAGATAGGTTCCTCCTGTCTAATGGAAAGCAGGAGAGTTATGGAGCCTGAGGTGGGAAAGGAAACGGCAGAGGGATGAGACCCCGGAGGCAAGTGCTTCCCTAGGGGCGACATGTACAACATGGAAACTGAATCTGTCAAGGATTGAATACTACACCCCAAAAGATTTGTTCAGTTCCTAAATCCTGGCACTACTGAATATAGCTATTTAGAACCAGCCTGGAAATAGGGCCTCTACAGCTACCATCAAATGAAAATGAAGTTGAACTTCAGGGGTTCAATTCCAATGTGATTTGTGCTCTTACAATAAAGGGAGGAGAGGCATATGGTGACACTTTGGGCAAACGCAGGGGAAGACACAGGATGTCCAGTTGTGAGGCCCACACCAGAAGCTGGAAGAGGTGAGGAAGGGCTTTCTCAAAAGCCTGCGGAGAAAGCACGGCCCATCCTCTACCTCATTCCCAGGCTTCTGGCTACAGAGCTGAGGACTGCATCTAATCCTTGAAACACAACACAGATATCATGGGTCTCCGTGACAGCAATCCCAGAAACCTGGACCAGCATCCACCACTGAGCAAGCACTGCCTTTTGTAACCAGCTCAGGCCTGTCAAGGTCCGCCTCTCCAGCTACAGATGCGCCTCAGCAATTCTAAGCAGGGGATTTCTTTGTCAGCCTTGATGGAGTTTCTTCAGGTCGGACTCCCTCCGGGGACATTGGTGACCCCCACCGATCCCAATCCTTGACCTACAGGCTCCCGGCAGCAGATTGATGCCTGGCTATATGATGTGTTAGGTAAAGGAGAGGTATTCATGCAAATCTTCACTGAGTTCTTCAAAACAAAAAGTGCCCCATTTATGTCAGAACAGAAATTACGCCTCATATTCTCCTGAGCTGGTTTCAAGCTCATAATGCTTCACATCCTTTTAATCCGAAGATGACAGGCAAACTCGGCCTCACAACAACTCACTCCTTCAGTGGAAAAGTGGCAATGTAACCAGAAGGCACTCACGGAGCCTGGGGCGAGCAGCAGACGCTTCCATGGGAAATGCAACCATAGCTCACCACCCTGGCTTTACTCAGAGCTCTAGAATATCAGACCAAACCAAACCAAACCAAACCAAACCAAACCAAACCAAACCAAACCAAACCAAACTAACAACAAAACAAAAGCCAAACAGCACTGCAAAACTCTGCTTTTACCACACAGCTACATGAAACAAATATAAATTGGGTCCCATTTCTGCAGCGTGAAGGAACTTCTAGAGGAGACTGGCATTGGCTAAACCAAAACAGCATTGGAGAAGCCCCATATACATCAGGGACAGTGTCTTGAAGCCCCCTCCCCACCTTTTATTGTCCTTTCCCCCCAAGTTATTCTTTTGAAGCTATTTGGTGACCTGACAAGATCAGCCCAAGCTTCCCATCCTTCTGTGTGCCTGTACTTTCTCAGGGTTGCATGAACCTCCCATTTTTACCAGAGCCGTTGAGATTACTTTTATGTGAACGACTGCTCACCTGTTGAGGCAGCACACTCCAGATTTCATTTCATTGACATTTGGGGACCGGCTCATTCTATGAGTGGGACTGACCTCTTCATTGGGGACTGGATCATTCTATGAGTGGGACTGACCTCTTCATTGGGGACCGGCTCATTCTATGAATGGGACTGACCTCTTCATTGGGGACCGGCTCATTCTATGAGTGGGACTGACCTCTTCATTGGGGACCGGCTCATTCTATGAGTGGGACTGACCTCTTCATTGGGGACCGGCTCATTCTATGAGTGGGACTGACCTCTTCATTGGGGACCGGATCATTCTATGAGTGGGACTGACCTCTTCATTGGGGACCAGATCATTCTATGAATGGGACTGACCTCTTCATTGGGGACCAGATCATTCTATGAGTGGGACTGACCTCTTCATTGGGGACCAGATCATTCTATGAATGGGACTGACCTCTTCATTGGGGACCAGATCATTCTATGAATGGGACTGACCTCTTCATTGGGGACTGGATCATTCTATGAGTGGGACTGACCTCTTCATTGGGGACCGGCTCATTCTATGAATGGGACTGACCTCTTCATTGGGGACTGGATCATTCTATGAGTGGGACTGACTTCTTCATTGGGGACCAGATCATTCTATGAATGGGACTGACCTCTTCATTGGGGACCAGCTCATTCTATGAGTGGGACTGACCTCTTCATTGGGGACCGGATCATTCTATGAGTGGGACTGACCTCTTCATTGGGGACCGGCTCATTCTATGAGTGGGACTGACCTCTTCATTGGGGACCGGATCATTCTATGAGTGGGACTGACCTCTTCATTGGGGACCAGATCATTCTATGAATGGGACTGACCTCTTCATTGGGGACCGGATCATTCTATGAATGGGACTGACCTCTTCATTGGGGACCAGATCATTCTATGAGTGGGATTGACCTCTTCATTGGGGACAATATCATTCTATGGGTGGGACTGACCTCTTTGATGGAGAATAGTTATCATCACCCCTGACTTTCTGCCCACTTCATGACAGTCACACTGGTTAGAATTACTGATGCCATGATTAAGAGCTGGCCTCTGAAGTCAGTCCTCTAGTGTCCCAAGCCCTTTCCGTAAACAGCATCCCAGCCTGATTGAGATCCTTCACTACCCACTTCTACAGGAACAGAGCAGGTCAGGGAGAGTGCCTACTGTGTGAGAATCAGAACAAGCTAAGTAAGGGAAGCACGCTGTAGGATCTGGCCAAGTCTACATAATATAAGTGCTGGCCATTGTCACTCTGGTCTCACACTGGGGAGGCTAAGGGTGTAAGGTGAGGTACTCTTACACAGGACAAAACAACAGCGAGACCTGGCCTCACCCTCAGCTTCTAGGAGGTGAGCTAGGTTCTTAGATGCACTGACTCCTTAAAGCACCTGCGTTTACTGAGCTTTGTCCATGCAAGAGTATGATGTAGTGCATGATGGAGCTGAGGGTTACACAGGATCAGTGAAGCCTTGTCTAATGGAGAGATGAGAAAGCCAGACTTGTGTCTAGAAGCTGTCAACTGATCCTCAACTCACTACGCTGTCAGCTGATGCTCAGATCACCAGACTGTCTGCACATGATTGAGCCCCTGTAACAACTCCACACCCATCCTCAGCAAAGGTCATCTGTACCACTGCCATGTTACTGCCAGTGCTGTCCATGATTTCAGAGAAAGGACAAACGAGCTACACTGGGGGTTTTCCGGTGTGTCCTCTGACTGAGATCTGTGTGCAGCATCTCCACGAGGACCTATGAGCAGGAAGGGGGCAATTTTCATTGTTCTCTCAACTCTTCTAGAAAATGTTCCCATGGGACACTCCTTTCTAATATTAGCTTTGCCACCATCAAGAAGAGACCACATTTTTAATAGCTGGATAGTATTCCATTGTGTAGATATACCATATTTTCTTTATCCATCCTTCAGTTGAGGGACATCTAGGTTGTTTCCAGTTCCTGCCTATTATGAATAAAACTGCTATGGATGTAGTTGAGCATGTGTCCTTGAGGTATCATGGAACATCTTTTGAGTATATGCCAAGGAGAGGTATACCTGGATCAGAGGTAGAACTATTCCCAAATTTCTGAGAAATAGATAAATTGATTTCCAAAGTGCTTGTACAAGTTTGCACTCCCACCAGCAATGGAGGAGTGTTCCACTTACCTATTGCATGGGTAAGCACCAAACCCTGACACTATTAGTGATACACTTGCAGACAGGAGTCTAGCATGGCTGCCCTCTGAGGAGCTCTACACAGCAAGTGACTCAGACAGATGCAGAGACCCACAGCCAAACAGTAGATGAAGATTGGGTACTTTTATTGAAGAGTTTGGGCTCTAAAGGAGATAGAAACCCCCTAGGAAAACCAACAGAATCAACTAACTTGGACCCTTGGGTCTCTCAGAGATTGAACCACCAACTGAAGTGCATACACAGGCTGGACCTAGGCTCTCCTGCACATAGGTAGCAGATGTGCAGCTTGGTCTTCATGTGGGTCCCAAACAACTGGAGCTGGGGCTATCCCGGAAGCTGTTGCCTGACTGTGGCATATGTTTTTCTAGCTGGGCTGCCTTGTCTATCCTCAATAGAAGAACATGCACCTTGCCCTGCAGAGACTTGATGTGCCAGTGTTGGGGGGATATCTACAGGGGGGAGGTACCACCCTCTCAGAAGAGAAGGGGAGAGGGTAAGGGGGGGAGGATTGTGAGAGGGGGTTACCTGGAGGAGGGGCAGTGAGTCAGATATAAAGTGAATAAATACAAATAAATAAATGAGTTAATTAAAATAAGTAGATAAACAATAAAATAATCTAAATGCAAAAAAAAATTAAAGAAAGAGAAAGGACTATGTTGCTCTGAAGGGCAGTGTGGTTCTGTACTTGAAGCAGGGTAAGTTTACTGAAACACTTTCAGATGGCCAGTGTTCAGGAAAGGGTCCACATCTGTGGCAGATCTACTAAAGAACACTGGAGAGTAAACTCATATGATTTAAGACAATGACTTCACCTTAAATACCCATCCCTGCTGAATGTGTCAGGAGGACACAGGAGAGATTTCGGTTTTCGGTGCAGGAATAGAACGTGAAACATCTCTGCTGTAGTGTGGAGTGTAAGCAGACCCACAGCACAAGACGTACCCCCGACAACCTTGACAGCCACAGCCATGGACCCCAGCCGTGGGCGTTTGCTGAGCATAGTGCCTGCAGTGAGAGGAAGGAGCATGCCCAGATATGTCTGCACACTCAGCCCATAGCATCAGCTCGAGGTACCAGACCCTTTAGATGTAAACACATCTTCCAATGCCCTAAAACTAGAAAGACAACCATAAAGGGTTGAGGTCAGGTGTAGACATTTCAAATAAAACCAAAAAAGCAAAAAAAAAAAAAAAAAAATCAATGAAAGTTTGAAAACAAAAATGCCTAGATACATGAGGATGGGTAATACCAAAAATAAATAAATAAATAAATAAAAATAAAAAAAATCCAGTCTAGAGACGTCGAGCAACAGCTCCCATCAATGAAGCCTTCTCTCAACCACTGCAATTTCCCTGGGAAGGAAGACACTGCTCTGGGAAGACAGTCCTACCAATCTCCATGGTCCAGCAGGCAAGACCAACAGTGAAGAGAGTGGCTGGGAAGTGAGGGTACAGAAAGGTCAGGAAGGATGTCAGACGTGCCTGCCCGCTGAGGGGTCACTCATGCATACAGAAGGCTGTCCTCTGAAGTCACTCTATCAGGTGGGAGCAATCCTTCCTGATTAAATCACAAAGCTGCCAATAAAGAGGAGGTGACTAATGAACGAACGGGTCCCAAGCCACCAATGGGGATGGGCTCTTGTTCCCCTGCATGCAAGCTCCAGCTGAGAAATTAGTGTGTGCAATGTCAGAGTGAGTGAACTCAAGATTTGAAAGGAGAAAACAGCAATTCTAGTCACCAACAGATGATGACGCTGCATGTATAAATAAACTGAAACTCTTACTAACAGTACTAAGTCTGCTGGGACTGCAGTGTATAGATAAGCAAAAACCAACCAAACAAACAAACAAAAACACCAGGAATCTTATCAACTTTAACAATTAGATAAGGTAATTTTTTAACATTCAATTCACCCATTTTATTGACATGTAGTTTTATTATTTTCTTTTTGAGATTATAATGTAATCACATTATTCCCATCTTCCCTTCCTTCAAGCCCTTCCATGTGTGCCTCCTTTTTCAAATTCGTGGCCTTTCTGTTCATTAATTTCTGTTGCATGCATATATGAATATATATATTCCTAACTATAACCTGCTCGGCCTATACGACGCTGCCTATATGCCTGTTATAAGCTGGACAAGGGCAGCAACGGCAGGCATGACAAAAGGGCAGAAGAAAACGTCATTTCAAAGTCCATTCGTAAATTCGTAAGACAACAACAAAAATTTTAGGGACTCTTTCTTCACATCCTCACCAGTGTGGGCTGTCACTTGAGTTTTTGATTTTAGCTATTCTGAGAAAGGGGAACACCCCTTTATTGTTGGTGAGACTGTAAGCTGGTACAACCACTCTGGATTAATCTGGCAGTTTCTCAGAGAATTGGCAATAGTTCTACCTGAACACCTAACTATGCCGCTTCTGGTCATATGCCCAAAAGATACTCCAACATACCACAAGGACACATGCTCTACCATGCTCATAGTAGCCTTATTTATAATAGCTAGAAACTGGAAACAACCCAGATGTCCCTTAACCTGAAGAATGGATACAGAAAATGTGGTTCATTTATGCAATGGAATACTACTCAGCTCCTAAAAACAAGGACATCATGAATTTTGCAGGCAAATGGATGGAACTTGAAACTATCATTCTGAGTGAGGTAACCAAGATACAAAAGGAAGTACTCCCTGATAACTGGATGTTAGCCATAAAGTACAGGTTATTCATGATCATAAAGTACAGGTTATTCATGATATACCCCACAGACTCAAAGAAGCTAAATAAGAAGGAAGGCCAAAGAAAGCATGCTTGAATCTCAGTTAGAAGGGAGAATGAAATGGGAGGCAGAGTGAGGGAGAAAACTGGGTGGCGGAGGGGATGGAGACAGGAATGGTGTGTGTGTGTGTGTGTGTGTGGCGGGGGATGGGTCAGGATCAGGTATGGAGAGAGATGGGAGAGAGAGCCAGAGAAAGAGGAAAATGAATGGAAATCTGTAGATATAGGGGTGGGGATGGGGGATGGGGGGTGGGGGATAGGGGATGGGGAATCTTTAGGAAGTCCCAGAGACCAGGGATGGGGGAGGAGGAGCCAGTACAGGTGACCTTAGCTGAGATGCATAACAGTGGGGACATGGACCCTGAAGAGGCCATCTCCTGTAGCCAGGCAGAACCCCAGTGGAGGGATAAGGAGGAATACAGGGAAAGGCTGGCCTTTCCCAACAGGGCTGCCTTACCTCAGGATTAGGAGAGGATACCCTAATCCTGTGGAGACTTAGTGCCCCAGGGTGGGATGAAACCCAGGGGGTCATCACCCTTTCAGAGAAGGAGATGGGGTAAGGGGAAGGACCCTGTGGGGGTGTGATGGGGAGGGGGGCATGGCACAGCATCTGAGATGTAAATAAATAAATAAATAAATAAATAAATAAATAAATAAATAACCTTAGGATCCAGGAATAAATCCAGGAAAATTTTCTAGTTCTATAAAGAAGTAAAAGTTTTAGACAAAAGATTTTTGGACTTTATAGGAAATATGCAGCTGCCTCCAATGGGGAAGAGATTTACTCTCTCTCTCTCTCTCTCTCTCTCTCTCTCTCTCTCTCTCTCTCTCTCCCTCTCTCCCTCCCCCTCCGCTCCCTCTCCCTCTCTCGATTCTTTTATATATATATATATATATATATATATTCTTTATTTATATTTCAAGTGATTTTCCCTTTCCTGGATCCCCCCCTCCTGAAAGTCCCATAAGCCCTCTTCCCTCCCCCTGTTTCCCAATCTACCCCTTCCCACTTCCCTGTCCTAGTATTCCCCGACACTGCTGCACTGAGCTTTTCCAGGACCGGGGGCCACTCCTTCCTTCTTCTTGGGCATCATTTGCTATGTGCACTGTGTCTTGGGTAATTCTAGGCTAATATCCACTTATCAGTGAGTGCATACCATGAGTGTTCTTTTGTCTCTCTTGATTTTTGAGCTTTAATCTCAGCCAAAGCAAAATGTCAATAATTCAACAAACTGTAACTCCAGACATCAACTGGTTTCCCAATTGAATAAGACAAACTGATTCTGAAATTTGCATGGAAATGTAAGGCTGTGGGCTGGGAGGGGACCTTGGCCTTCTAGAAAGGACACTTCCTATGCAGTGGCCCCACTGCCATGAAGACCACTGGTGCTAGGAGACAATAGGTTCACACCGTGCTGCAGCAAGGTGCCCTTGTCAGCCCTCTATCCAGTGTTAGCCATGGACTGGCATGAACACAGGGTTACCTGAGCCCTTATGGGTGGGCTGGTGCACCTGGTCTCAGGTATGTAAACCAGAGTCAGCACTGGAAGACAGGCCAGTTGCCAGTGAGTGCACAGGGAGGCAGGGTCAGCTGGGATGCAGGGCCAGCCTTCTAAGCAGCTTGGGGAGAGAGCAGTGAAGAGGGGTAAAGTCACCAACCGTTCCCTGGTCTACAATCCTGCTGCCATTTTAAACTGAGACAAACTTGATTCATTCAGCCCAGCTTTACCTCTGCAGCAGAAACTATCACCCACGGACAGTAACAGTTTGGTGGTGCTCCCATAACCACAGACTGGTAGGTCCCACTAGGACCCTCATCATATGGTTCAGCTAGGGTTCTCTAAGAAGGCACACTAAGAGTACAGTCTCAGATGTGTGTGTTCTGACCATTTGTATCTCAACCTTGGGTCTCCATCAGCCTCTGATACAATGGTTCTCCCTGTTCTCCTCAACCCAAAGCTTCTCTGCCTTTTGTTTCTAGAACCTTCTCTTCTACCTGTGAAGAGCCTCTGCTCTACTGAATCTCTCTGTCTCTCTGTCTCTCTGTCTCTGTCTCTCTGTCTCTCTCTCCCTCCCTCCCTCCCTCCCTCCCTCCCTGGTTTTTATTTAGAAAAACTAAGCTGGCATCTTGTCTAACTATCCTCAGCCCATACCTATTCCCTATACAATACAGCATTCAATCAAGCCATCAGACAGCTGCTGAGAGGAGTCACTCACACAGCAGAAATGCTGAGTAACATCTCTGGCTAGACCACACTGTTAAGACATGACATCATCCAGACATGGGCTGATTCTAAGTCAAGAGCCTGAGCAGGAGTGAAATGGGTGTTAGTTTGCAACAGGAATGGGAAGCAAGCTTACTCACAGGATATGATCATGTTGGTAGAAAAGCAGGGTTTCTGGAGTCTGTCTTTTCAAAGCAAGTGAGTGTAATTGAGAAGGAATTTATATGTTAACCAGTCTGGGAAAGTCAGAGCATGCTGACCAATGGGGATAAACTCTAGACTGCACCAAGCAGTGTCTGCACTATCCAAAGGACCAGGGATCAGTCCAAGCCCACTGCCAGAAGAACTGATGAATTCCAATAGACACTGCATGACCCCAGCTACCATGCACCTCCACAACAGATATTTCAAATGACTTCTTCTTTGTGCCTGGATTATTTCATTTTCAACTGGACAGGAAGGATGAGATTTGGTGATTTATTGCTCAGTATGCTGACATCAGTCAATAATAACAGATCAGATATTTCAAAAATTGTTAAAAGGTTAGATAAACCTTCAAAACTGTTAAAAAGAGTCAGGTGTTGTATGTGATCCATGCCTTTAATCCCGAAACTCGAAGCCAAGGGCAGAGGAACATGAGACTCTGAGTCTACCCAGGCCCATGTAGTGAGTTCTAGGCCACCTATGGCTACACAGCAAGGCTCTATCTCAACGACGACGTCTGTTCACAGTATCTTACTTCAAAAAAAAAAAAAAAAGATCTAGTCAGGTGTTGATATGCTAATTACCTTGACTATCACCTTACAGATTTTTATCAAAGTGTCACATTCCAATCCATAGTATACAATCATTATTTGTGAATTAAAACATATTTTTAAATCTTCATGTCTTTCATTTAGTCAAGTCTAGGATGAAGTCTGCACAAGCAAGTGAGGCTTGAATCAAGGCCCGAAGATAGAATTCGCAAAGGTATGTGGTTTCTTACCTGGTCCCAGGCGGACACAGTCCCTCCGAAGCACATGAACAGGTATCCCATGGCAACCAGACACATCCAAATCACCAGCGAGAACACGCGAAGGAGCTTCTTGAACACGGACTCGATGCAGACAAGAATGAATATGGCGAAGAAAATGGCCAGGGCAGTGGGGACCGTTATTAAAAATGCCACGTGCTCTTCCACCTCCTGCGGAGACAGCAGAAGACAGAAGACACAGTTGGAGGGAGAGCGGTTTATGGGAAAACAGCTCCAGTGTCAATCAATGTCAACAGGTGACGCTGAAAACCATTTCCAAAGCGGAACAGCTTAAAGTTTTAAAGGAAATCCCAAGTTTTACTTTGAATGACCATGTTTTCATTTGTTTATTTCTTTCTTTCTTTCTAAATAGATCATGCAATGCTGGCTATTTTACACTAGCAAATTAGCCAGACCCTCACCATTATGTTTTCCCAGAAAAATAAAGAAGTAGATTTTATAACAGAATCAACTTCAAGAAAAATGAATGGATGCACGCACGATCCCATCAATGCCACGGGAAAATAAGGCCAGTCAGCATCCGCTGCCCGGGCTGGAGGGTCATGAATACTGTGCACTCCTCCGGAAACGAAGTCACCAAATGGATTTGAAGTGTTTTATTTTTTTAAAAAAGAAGAAACACTTCCATGTCCACAGTGATTAGCTTTTATTTTAATGCATGACAATTATTATTATTTTAAAGGGATCACAGGTTAATAGGGAAGGAACAGAAGGGCTAAATATAGAAGTCTGAGTACGGGAAGAATGTAAGAGAATGCCCCAGAGCACTGTCCCCCTCCTTCCCCCCCCCCCCCCCCCCCGTGCCACTACTTGAAAAGGAAATGGGCATTTATTTATTATTAGCCTCTTAGTGGTAACATTTTCTAAATTAATTTTTGTATGCTAATACTTATTTTGATTCTCTCTTTCTCTCTCTCTCTCTCTCTCACACACACACACACACACACACACACACACGTGCATGCACACACACACACATACACATGTGCATGCACACACACACACACATACACATGAGCATGCACACACACACACACACACACACACACATTAACCTCAATTATATTCAACATCAGAATCGTGCCATAGCCACCTTATTCTCTTTGATTATACCAGAGAGGATTGAAATTGCAATCCCCGAAGCTGAAGTCCTGCTGGGGATGACACTCACTAGGGGACAGAACATAAAGCAAATGTCTTTAATCCTCACCCAAATGTCTGCAGTCACTAACACATGAATTGTAGGCTTATTTAAAAAAGAAGTCCCTACATGGCCAAAACTACAAGGACTTCACTGAAATTTTAAGAAGGTAGAGAGAACAGTAAACTAAGGTTTTCCTGCAGCCAGAGGACACCTGTGGTGATCTGGGGCACACAGCTGCTCTCTCTCCCACTAGCAGCCTCCCCCTGGAGACATCTAAATCCCAAGCAACTAACCACAGAGCAGAACAGAGCAGCCAAAGCCCGCATGGAGTCCACGCAGCACTGAGCCCAAGACGCCTTCTCGCCGACTCCATTTCCTGAGCTCTCAGCTACCTGTGTGTTAAATGATAGACGTAGGAAGGCAGGGAGAGGAACGGACAAGTACGCCGCGCCTGGTGGTACTTCCGTGTTTAACACGATGACATGTTTAGATGTCTCTGATCTTTGCATGAGTCCTTGAGGCAGGCCGCAGGCCAATGTCTCTGAAAACTGGGAAAGTCGAGGAGCTGACAGATGACCAAGAAAGCCGGACTCTAGGCCAAGGAGTCACTGCCGCCCCCCAAGCTCCCAAGCAGACAGAAGTTTAAAAGAGCCAGGGATGTCTTTGCAGAGGCTAGAAGAACTGATGAAAACAAGATTTGATTAGCAAATCTTAACTCTTTTCTTACTCTTACTCAGCTGGGCTCTTCACCCACAACCGCGGCTCTAAGTTACCCTCTTACCGCGAGACACCACAACAGCCCTTGCAAAGGAGTTTGAGCAACCCCTAGGCTGTGAAAGCCCAGCACGCACGACGCTGGAAGCCAACATACTCAGTACCGGTAGCATGACATTTGAAGGTAACCTACTGGGGACTCTGATTACTCACACATGGGCCATGAAAACTGACTTCACTTTAACCCTGTCACGGCGAACGTAACTGAGCTGAGAACCCACAACCAACAGCCAGCCAGGCAGAGCCACGCAATAGCCAAAATCACCACAAGGCTAGCTGTCTAGAAGAGGTTTTCATTTGTTTCATTAATTAAATCAAGGGACAGTATTCAACTTCCTGGCTATTACATGCATAACTGTGAAGCAAAGGCCCGGAGCTGTAGGAACAGGAAGACAGAGGCGCTCCTTCAGAAGGGGGGTCCCCAGGAGCCTTTCCACTGGGTTCTCTGTGGAGTCCTCTGCAAAGATGACTAAGATCTGCTCTCTTACTTGGCTCTGAGATTAGGCTATTTGGGGTTTAAGGATTAAGCCTCTATTCTTTTGTTGTTTAATGCCAGATCTCTAGCTGTAACTTGCATTTGGTGGCATTTCCATTAGTCACAGTGGCTGGCTTGCACAACCCTTCAGCTCCCCACAAACTATTTTAATTTCTTTAAAAAATATTAAAAATGGTAATTTCCCCCATTTTTATTAGCTGTCTGAGAATTTTGTACAGTGCATGGTATCCATACTCACCCGCACCCCCACTTCTGCCAGTGCTTGTCCCCCCTTTCCTACCCACCCAACTCTGCATGATTTTTTTTTTTAAATCAAATACAGTTTTTTTCTGGACCCATCCTACTGGATGTGTGGCCTTCAAGAAAACTGACTCCCTTTCCCAGCCCTGTCAACTGCCAAATAGCTCCTCAGGTAGTGGGCAGGCTTAAGGCCCATCTCTGCTCTCCATGCTAGAACTCTGTGTGGCCTGAGTCCTGCAGTCCTGGTGCTTACTGTTATGACTGTTGTTAATTCATGTACACAGCTTCCCTGCTGTGTCCCCCAAACACCATTTCTTGGTCATCATTTACTGCTTCTGATTTTTCTGCCCCTTCTTCTGCCATGATCCTTGAGTTTTGCGTGGGGCAGTATCATGCAGCTGTCCCATTCAGAGGTGTGCATAGAATTGTGTGTGTGTGTGTGTGTGTGTGTGTGTATTTTTCACAAGGTTTTACAGTTAATGACTACACCTCGGTGCACACTGCTACTTTGAGTATGCTTTTACAGAGTCAGGCCACAGCGGCCTCCTGGTGGCTGGTTGGGTACACCCTTACTCACTAGGTGGGTGACGTTACCAGAAACGTTATGCACACTAGCAGAGCCACAACTTTGCACAGGGAGAGCTGCCTGGTAGAGAGCCAAGGCCCCACATGGCCGGGAGCTCAGGGCAGTCAGCTGCTACTCAGGAGACTAGATCCAGCTCTTGTAAGGCCAAGCCTGGATCCACTGAAAATCAGGATGAGGACAGTGCTCACTTATTCTGCATCTGCTGATGAACTCCAGCTCTGAGGGGGTTCAGTGAAGACCTCTCCACAACACAGAACCTTTTATACAGTGTCAGGAAAAAACAGAGAAGGGCATTCATCAGCATATGTAAAAACTTGTAAACTGCATTTTCCCCCAGGTCTTGCTGGGTGCATCATGCATTTTTTTTTCCTTAAGGCTAAGTAAATGAAATCAAGGCATTCCCTCAGACTTAAATTACACAGCTCTCTTCCTTTTCCACACCATCCCAAACAGTTGACAAAGAAGCCATGACTTATGCCCATGGCGATGTTTTAAGCAAGATGAAATTATAAAACTCCACAGCAGAGAACCAGTCACTTCTAGTGATAAAACGAAAACATTGAAGCATCATAAACCTAAATTATTTTTGTTTTCACTACCCTCTCCTCCCTTACTGGAAGAAAAGTTAATGTGCATTGCAAAGAAAAGAAAGTGCAGTGAATGAAATGCCTTCAGCTGGGCTAAAAATGCCTTTTGAACAGGAAAAAGAAAGAAAAGTAAGAAAAAGGAAAAAGCAGCTATAATGCGCAGAAAAAGGAAAAAGCAGCTATAATGCACAGAAAATGGGATGCTCTAAAACGCCTCTACAAAGGAAACTTTCTACAAGGTGTTATCTGCTATAACGATAATGGGCTCCTATCACTCATTGAAAATGTTGTTCTTCGGTTTTGATGCATTTTCTGGTAATTTTGAAAGGATTCTAATTGCCAGGAGTATTAAACACGCATTGCTTTTATTGATTACATGACAACCCCCTTTTCTCTTACAGGCTACTCTGCAAGGAAGCAGTTTAATCTCTATTTTTATTTTTCCTGCAACTGTCTTTTTTTTTTTACCTGTTAAACGTGTTAGTTTCCACTGAGATGGTAAAGGATGCCCTAACATAAAGTAATGCTTTCCTCTTAAAAAATACTTCCTGAAGTGCTTTGAAGTCAGCCTGGAAGCAGAAATGCATCTGCATCATGTCCCACAGCATAGGAGGCTGGGCGCCCCAGTCAGCTTCCTCACTGTGCCCCACTGCAGACTCTGGCCTTGGGTGTTCAGTCGCACACAGCAGCACCAGGAGTGGCAGTTCTCACAGGGCAAAAGCAAAAACCTGCACTCAGCTAGGCTCTCCATACCCTACAGGTGTGTGTCTGGAGATGCCTGTTTTCATATGCATATGCTATAGAAAATACGTCACTTCCACTCCAGTGTGACCATCTCAAACAAGCATAAAGCTAATGACCCTCAAAGCATAGCCAGTAGCCATGGATGCAAGAGAAAAATAAGCCAGTCTCTTCAGAAGGGAAGGTTCCAGCACCTCCCACAAGCTATCAATAGAACAAGCAAGCAGGACAAAAACAGAACCAAGCCATGAAAAGAGTAAACAAGTAGAAAGCATGGCTTGACCAAAAGACCAAGGGAAGACAATATTCTTACAATGGTCTTTTCCAGTGCACGCATCATTCAGAACAATCCTGTACTGCACAGGTAGTGTAGGTTAATGGTTGAGCACCCACCTAGCCTCTGCAATACCCTGTGTTCAACCATTACCTCATACCAAATAACTATGTATCAGGTGACTTGCTCAAAAGTATAAAAACCTTGAAGCTATCCTACAAATGCACGTTCTTTAATCATAGCATAAGGCAAATTAGAAATTTATACAAAAGGCACATATTAAACAACTCACTCGTTCAAGTTAACTATAAAATTACCTTTGATGATAGAAGAAACTATGAGCTGAATTTGGAAAGAATAATGAAACAGTCTGTGTCAGTCTTATGGCTGTGGTAACAGCCCTGGGCGATGAAGGTGGTGGCGACTGGGAAATGCTATCGCCAGGATGGTTTGTTGCAGTGTGGGTTTGGTCTTGCTGGGAATTGCATTGTCCACAGTATCCTTAATTCTATGTTCTCTGCTAGAACCAAACTAAAGATGCATCTATGAGGCAAAAACGCATCTACTGAGCCATCAGTAATCGCCATCACAGTCATACGTGCCTGTGGATGAACAGTGCCCTCCAACAGATTGCCTTGGACTCTGTATTCAGTTGATTGGAGACTGCTTGGCTTCAGCCGTGGCTGCCCATGGACAAGAGATGAGCAGACCTTAGCTGCAGTAGGCAGGAGCACATGGAAGCAAGGTATTCCCACTGACCTTTCTTCAGGGCTCCTCCATCCCGACTGCTCTTAAGTAAACAGCCATGCTAGTCTTCACATATTTCCTGAATGATCCAAGCTGGTGCTTTGAGAGTTAATCCTCATGACCTGATAATAATTGCCCTCCTTTCGAGAATCAGTTGATAGCTTGCTACTAGGTGAAAATGGGTATTCACCAGGGGTGACAGAGTCACCATTCAATCTAAGATGTCCAGTACTATGAATGTTGTCTGTCACACAGGCAACCCTGTGTTGAAACTTGAATAGATAAGGGCAAGTCAGGGATAAGGTCCAACTAAAAGTACGGAACCTGGAAGATGAAGAGATGACTTAGATTAAGAGCACAGGATACTCTTCTAGAGGAACTGGGTTCAAGTCTCCCAAGCAATCTATAACTCTAGTCCCAGGGAATCCAACACCCTTTTCTGGTCTCTATAGGTAGCAGGCAAACATGTATGGTGTGCAGACATACATGTAGGCAACACACACACACACACACACACATACATGTCCGTGACATAAAGGGTAATAGTCTAGTAAACACTTTTAAATGGAATTGTCTCTTGGTGCAGTGGTGGTGTATTAGTGTGGCTGTTTTCTGTATATGTGGTGGTTGTTAAAGAGTCAACAATGTGTCTTTTCAGCCTACAGATATCTAGACCAAGAGAAGTAAAAGTAGACACAATAAACAAGATACAGGGAAATGATGTCCCATCCTTCCTTTGGGCACATGAGTACCCTTTACTGAGTGACACTGGATTCTGAGTTTGATGCTATCAATGGATGGGATTTGGGGGAACGTGTGCTGTTCCCTTGAAGAAATATATGAAATATGGGATACCAGGTAAATGGTGTGCATTATGAATTAGAACTGCTCGTCATTCTAGGACACCTCTCGTGAATTTATCATGAAACTTGATACAATTCCCTTCCTTGAGGGTACAATGCACTTGCAATACCAACACCTGAGAGGTACAGGCAAGAGGGCCAGTTTAAGTTCAATATGTAGCAATGTAGAGGCCAGTGTGCATTACATGAGATCCTGTCTCAAAATAAAATAAATAACAAAAGCAATCCCCCATAAAACAACAACAACAAAAGCAAAACTTCAGAATTTTAAAACCCAAACAAGTAACTATAATCAATGATGCCCCAAGCAAACCTTAACCAATCATTCTAGCTTCCTTTCCACTGCTATAATAAAAGATCCTGGGAAAAGGCAACTTAGAGGAGAAAGGCTCTACAGTGTCTCAAAATGCTAGGTTACAATCCATCATAGCAGTGCAACCACTACTTATATCACAAGCACCCAGGAATACAGTGACAGTGGACATATGTGTAGTTACTAACACTCACAACTCCCCTAAACTTACATAGTCCAAGGCCCAAACTCAGGGACTGCTGCTGCCCACAGTGGACTGGGTATGCCCATCCCAGTTAAAGCGATTGAGACAGTCCTCCATGGGTGTGTCCACAGGCTAACCTGATCTGGACAGTCCTTCCTGTGTTGAGACAGTCTTCCAGGTGATTCTAAATTGAGTCAAATGGCAATTAACATCAGCAGTAGAACAACAACCAAAACAAGTAACTTAAACCAACAGTTCAGGACAGTCTACTACAAAATGATGTATGGGGGATATGTGCAGAATAAACTAATGCTGATTTTCTACAAAAAGGCAACGTGTACATGGACCTCAATCTCTTACAGTGACCCTACTTCTCAACATCAGATGGTTGCACCCCAAGAATGCCATCATAAATGAAAATATGATAAGTGTAAATGTATTTAGAATAAGATGAGGAGCTCAGCCAAGCCACAGCACTAAGGGTTCTAAAGCCTGGGCTGCTCGCCTTCATATATTTTGTTATAACCTAGCAAAGAATGGGTTTTGCTACTGCTGGCCAGCATTGCAAGCAAGGGCAGGACTACATGGCATCTTTCTAAAGCAAGGTCTAAGTCTGATTCAAAGATGCAAGCATAGTTCCTACTGAATAGATACCATTTCCATACTGTAGTGAAGTCAAAGGCCTTCTATTGCACTCTCATTAATGAATACATGTGCATTGTGATGCACGCATGTGTGCATGATAAAGTGAACAAAAAGCACAAGTTAAAAACAGGCGAACATGGGCTGGAGAGATGGCTCAGTGATTAAGGAGCACTGACTGCTCTTCCAGAGGTCCTGAGTTCAATTCCCAGCAACTGCATGGTGGCTCACAACCATGTGTAATGGAGTCCTATGTCCTCTTCTGGTGTGTGTGAAGACAGCGACAGTGTACGCATACACATAAAATAAATAATTAAAAATAAAAGAAAGAACACAGGTGAGCACAGATGAGTGCAAAGCTTGCACTGGAGGGAGATGGAGCACAGGCTCAGAAATAAATCAGTGCGCAGATGCAGCCCGCCCTGGATTAGTGCTGTTTGTTTTCATATAAGTAAGTAATCCAGATGTAAATCGTGGAGGATTGTGGGCAGGAAGGGAAGATTAATCAGGCTAATCGAATGATTCATCCCACCCTGCACCTATTCCCAATTCCAAAAACGCATGACTGTTATGCCCAAATCATCTGCAGTCTATTATGGGGACAGATTAACTCTGAAGTCCGCCATATGCCAGGGCCACACTCACATCTCCTCACCCCCTTCATCGGCACTCAGCTGATCACTCCAGGGGGGGTTGTGATCTGTAGCTTTCACTGGCTCTACTAACAGATTCGCCCGAAGTTTTCATTCCTTTCGAATGTTCACAGGAAACCATTAGCTTGAAATATTAAATGCTGCATCCTATTCCTTTAAAATAACACAAGAAACTATAACACACATTATACACGTTGGCGTACATGCACTACACACAATGATTCAGTGGGGCATACGTGCAGTGCACAGGAGTGCTAGCCGGTGGTGCTGAGCTCTATCGTGTGGCTGCAATAGCAAACCGTGAAGCATGCTTATGAAACATGATAAAGGATGTAAACAGAAAGCTTCATCCACCTTCACCCACGAACCTCTCTACCAAGAGCCTTTAGGAGACAGAAGCAGGCAGATCTCTGTGAGTTCAAGGACAGCCAGTCTACAAGTCTGTGATCTGAGCTCTAGGACACCCAGAGCTAAGTAGAGAGAGCCTGCTTCAACAAAACAAGCAAGCAAGCAAGCAAACAACAGACTGTAGATATTGGCAATGTTTGATTGGACCTGACTGACTCTCATGAGTTTCTCAGACATAATGACCTCTGGGGAAATCGCCAGAATTACAGCAGTCTAAAAAAGAGGATTATATTGTACAGTACCCCAGCAAATTTCAACTCTTTTATAGTATTCACCCCATATATTTCAATGCCCATTTTAATCACTATCTTTTTTATTATAATTGATATTATATTGTTGAAATATAATTTGTCTTAAGAATGTTTAATGATCATGACTCCTCCTTTTTCTCAGTCTCTGTCTTTGTGTGTGTATCTGTGTGTATATGTCTTATGTGTATGTCTGTGTATCTATGTCTTTGTTCCATGTGTATATGTGTATGTCTATGTCTATGTGTGTCCATGTCTCTGTGTATCTGTATATCTATATCTGTATCTGTATATCTATATGTGTGTGTCTGTGAATGTGTGTTTGTGTATGTCTCTCTGTGTGTATGTCTCTTACTCTTTCTCTCTGTGTCTCTCTCTTCCTCCCTTCTCTCTCCTTCTTTCCCTTGTGTATTCCTTCTCCTTTCCCTTCAGCACAGTGTACCCTCGAGTTCTGGTGAGTCTGTAACCAGCTTCCCAGTCAGTTCATGTGGTTTCCAGATTGATATCTCTTCCTGTGTCCACTACTCTTACCTGAGTCTAGCTTCTCTAGACAAAAGTGTAGACAAATGTAAAAGAGGGAGTAGGAGAGAGAGAGAGAGAGAGAGAGAGAGAGAGAGAGAGAGAGAGCAGGAGAGAGAAGAGAGAGGTAGTGAGGCACAATTTGGGATTATTTGTAACACTGCCAAAAGGTTGGACCCAGGCAACCTTCTCCTGGCCTCCCCTTACCCTTCCACTGCCCTTTGTTGTAGCCTTATACAAAGAGGGCATTGAATCAGCACAGGACTCATTTTTTCAAAAGAAATAAACATACAAAGTAACTCAATAACTCTTTTCTTTCTCCCAAGCCACCTGGGATTTGCAAACCAGGTATGTGTGTATATTTCTTAGCCTAATACCATGTTATCACAGGGTAAACATTCCTTTATTACTCTTGGTAATTTTACTTAAAATTTCTCAAAGATAAAAGCATTGAAAAGTATCAAAGACAATATAAATCAGGTTGGCAAGAACTTTTATGTTGGGGAATGTGAGTCTTTTGCCAAAATGTGACTTGTAACTAAGCTATCCACACTTTCCCTGTCTCCTTAAAAAAATAAATCAGTAATAATTATATTATTATTTATTATTAATGAATAAATAAATGAACACATTTATCATATAACTAGAAACACATCCCTGATCTTTCACATCCAGGATTTAAAACTTCCAGTATTCATTTTCTTTTCATCCTGAAATACGTTTGTCAATACAAGCAGATCCTTCTGTGGCATAAAAACAATGACAAGGAATATTACATGCCTCGTCTTGTCCTAAGAACTCACAAGATTTATCATCCTTAACTTACAACCAACACCCATTTGCATTCAGCTGTTCATTTTACTTCATGGAAGTAATCGAGGAAAGAAGAGATGATTTAACTCTGTAGGTTTGTCTATTAAGGCAAAACTGGGCGCTGGATCCAGGTGGCTAAGCATTGCTATGCTTCCCAGTGCTGTGTGTGGAAAACTCCACAGTAGGGAGGCTGCTGCCTGGTCAGCACCATGTCAAACACAGAGGGCAGCAACTTCCTTTTTGATTGTGCTCACGAGTTAAGAGAAAACCCAGGTAGAGATGGATCTGTCTGAACTTCCCCAGCAACAGGAGGGTTAAACTCTGTGCAATTCACAAACATTCCAAGTATGAAGCAGAAATCAATAATGGCTGGGTGTTCCTGGACTCAACTCCCCAGGAACTTGAATGTGAATACACAACAGAGGAAGGATCAGGGACCTCAGATACACAGACTCTTAGTTGGAGTCCAGAAGGACCAGCTATCCAACAGAAGTAAACTGTCACTGAAGAGAGATGACATCAGTGTGCTGATATGAGACACTTGCTGGTGCACCACTGGGGATGGCATCAACAGAGTGACAGTCTCAGTATGGGCTCAGAAGGTATTCAGTGACTTAAGAAATGAGGCCGGTTAAGTGACTGTCTCAATGTCAACAACCTGTCTAATCGACTAGTACCCTAGTGCACTCTTCCTGAACATGTACCAAAACAATTACAGACCAAGCCTGTTACTGTCATGAGAACCACCACCAACACTGGGAACTGCAACATCTCAGCTCTAACTGCTGCTGCTTTTCAGTAAAATCCGTAACTTCAAAATATCAGTAAGAAACCACAGCTCAAAGAAGTGCCTGTCAGGGGACATATTGCCAGCCCATTCTCAGAAGACAGGAATGCCACAGATGGATTCTCTACTCAATGGGGCAAATCCTAGGAGTAGTCAGTGTGCTGAAAGTGATTGATGCCACCATTTCAGTGAGCAAGTTGAAAAAGCATCTCTGCCCACCACAGAAGAGGGGAATGAGATGCAACTATCACAGAGAGAAGTCTGAGCCTGTTCACAGCAGGAGGGATTTCCACCAGGGAACTATGAACGTCAGGGATGGAAAGTCTCCAGACCTGCAATGTTCTTCACAGCACCATGTGACCAGGGGAAAGCTCAGTGACCAGGAATCTTGTCCCACCTCTGCAGCAACATGACTTAGAAGAAATTAATTTGGCCCTCTGGGTATAAGTTTGCGCAGGTGTTGAATGAGTGCCTCTCAGTTCTACTACTAGTTAGCTATGGGACAATGGTATGCACTCACTGATATTAGCCTAGAATATTAGCCTAGAAACTTGGAATACCCAAGACACAATTTGCATATCAAATGATGCCCAAGAAGAAAGAAGAACAAAGTAAGGATACTCTCTGGTCCTTCTTAGAAGGGGGAACAAAACACCCACAGCAGGAGAAACAGAGACAAAGTGTGGAGTAGAGTCTGAGGGAAAGGCCTTCCAGAGACTGCCCTACCTAGGGATCTATCCCATACAGCTACAAAACCCAGACACTATTGTGGATACCCACAAGTGCTTGCTGACAAGAGCCTGATACTGATATAGCTGTCACCTGGGAGGCTCTGCTAGTGCATGGCAAATACAGAGCGGGATGCTTTCAGCTAGTCATTGAACTGAGCACAGGGTCCCCAATAGGAGAGCTAGAGAAAGGACCCAAGGAGCTGAAGGGGTTTGCAGTATCATAGGAGGAACAACAATATGAGCCACCCAGTACCCCCAGAGCTCCCAGGAACTAAACCATCAACCAGATAGTACACATGGAGTTACCCATGGCTCCAGACGCATATGCAGCAGAGGATGGCCTTGTTGGACATCAAAAGGAGAAGAGGCCCTTGGTCCTGGAGAGGCTCTATGCCACAGTATAGGGGAATACCAGGACAGGGACTAGGGAGAGGGTTGATTGGGGAACAGGGAAAGGGGGAGATCACTTATGGGATTTTTTTTGGGGGGGGGACCAGGAAAGGGGAAATCATTTGAAATGTAAGTAAAGAATGTATCTAATAAGAAAATATTAAATAAATAAATAAAGAAAGTGAGTCCTTGTGATATTAAATGCTCCCCGAGATGCTTCTTGGTCATTTGGACCATCTCTTTCTGAGGCAGACCCAATCTCATTTGACAAACACTACATGTGGTAAACACTCTCCCTGAGGTCAAAGATGTCAGAACATTGGAGGGAGGAAGAGCAAAACCCCAAGTCCTTGATCATTTCGTACTGCCATTTTGTTTCATGCTTCCTAGACAGGTTCTTCAAACTTCAAAACATCTCTGAGGATTGCCTTGAACTCTGATCTTCTGGAGCACTGGATGGTAGGTGTGTACCACAAAGCCTCTTTCTCTGCTGCCATTTTTAAACAGAGAAGGTAATGGAATGCTTCTAATCTCAATTTTTAACCTGGACTGTTTCTTATATTATGACCACCATTCCTGAGCAAATAAAGAGTTTTTCCTTGACCTTTGTGTAGACTACAGGTAAAATGTAAGTGGGCTGACTTAGTGACTGGCTGGCAGCAAATTACAAACACCTGCAGAGCAAACACGGCTTCTATGCATAGAAAGGCTTGAAAAGGTAGATCTTTAGCCACCTTTGCTCTAGTTCTTAGGAAAATGCTCTGTTCTTATTTACTCCTATAATTCTGAAACTATACAAAAAGCACACACGAGAACCCCCTGTTCCTTAGAGAGGAGGGGCATGTCTGCCTATCATCCCAGACTCCTTCTTGGAAGTGGGTGAGTCTCCTACCAACAGCAGGTGCTGAAAGGCTGCATCAATCAAGACACGTTCCCTTTACAAACACTCCTGTCTGTTTCTTTGTTTTGAAAGATGAAATTTCTTTGCAGTAAATACATGAAAGAAATTGTGTTATATTTGCCCTTAGGGGAAATTAATGGGTAGTGAGAAGTACTTGCACCCACTGCTTCCAGAAGCTAGCCTACCATGTCACCGTGAACAAGGGTGGGTCATATGCTCAGCTGCACATATTGCTAATTTACGGTTAATAAAAGCGCATGCTCTTACTTCAGGATATGTTACAAGACCTGTTTTATTAAAATGTCCGACTACTTTAAATTTATGAGACTATAAGGTTTCCATTCAAATACTGACTACTCCCAATCATAAATTTCAGTCAAAACAAACATGTCCAGAGCCACCTGGTATTTTGACAAACAAAATTTATGTCAACCTTTCCTAACAATGAAGGCAATTTTTTGAGAAAAGCTGGCAGATTTTGGACATAACAAATGAGAGGATTTTGTTCTGAAAGGAGGTTTTCATGCGTTCGGTAATGAAAGCCAGCTCTAAAACTCAAAGTGACATGATAATATTTACAAGTTAGTTTGGTCTCATTAGGTCTAAGTTTTCTCTTTCAGGGTCTCCCTGACAACCATCCATGAGGTACTTGGTAGGTACTCAGCAAACCAATGTCAGAAAAAATCATAAATCAGCTTGTTGTTAAAACTTTCCACAGCAAGCAAAGAAAGAATGTTCATGTTATCAACAGAAGGTAGGCATACAAGCTATCCCAAGGACTGCTCTGTTGTATTTAAGTCATCTTAGGATAATTCTTAGCAAGAATGACATTGACTTCATTTTTAGACTTTTAGATTAAAAACAAGCAATTATAGAGAACTGTTGAGTTTCAAGTCACCTTTATTTTTTACAAAATAATGAAAATACATGGAAAATCTGTAACGTTAGGATCAGTTTGAGAGAACCATAGATAGGCCACAGATTGAAAGCAAGTGATATAAAATTTTAAGAGTCAATTAAGACAATACTAAATCAAAAGACAGGTTGATATTTTCCCTCTTTATTTACTTTCATTTATACTTGATACAAGGTTTCCTGTAGCTCAGACTAACCTGGGACTCAGTGAGCTGAGAATGACCTTGTATTTCCTGATACTCTTACTCAGGTCTACGTGGATTCCAATGATGTTGACTGTGATGGATGCTGTGGATGGGACCACGCAGAGCATCCTTGCTGCGCAAACCTTTCACCCCCCCCCCCAGGCTATGCCCCTCGTCCCCCTTTTTTCATTTTGAATATAAAGTCAAAACCAACTCACATAAAGAAAGTAGAAAGATTTCTATGTACTTGAAATACCCTGGGATCATTTCGTGACCCAAATGTACTAGGAGATAGGAGCTGTGTTTAAGAAAACTGCTACCCATTTGTTACTGTGGGAACTCATGAGAGACAGACAGAAACCAAAGCCAGGCAGATACATGAGAATAAAAGAAACTATCCAAGGTTTTAGGCAGGAAAAAGGAAAGAAAAAAAAAAAAACCTAGATCTGTTCCATTCTTGAGTCATATGAGGGCTCAGCTATTCCAGAGAGTGCTCCAAGATAACATGGCAGAGCCCAAGAGGCAGTTCCATGCCCCAAGGCAGACCCAAGACAGAAGTCAGTCTGCTCAGTCTGAGGTAAGACTGCATCTCCACCCACATCAGCATGGCTCTAACGCAGCCTTACCACATCTTCGATGATGTTCCCACTGTAACTGTCTTTGAATATCTGGATGAGAGTTTTCCGTTCTGAAAGTGCAGATACTGCCTACAATTTTTCAAGAAGCAAAACAGAGATGAATCTTTGTGAACTTAGGGGTCACACAATCTCTCTCCTGTGTCATGGTATTGAAGGGCAGTGTCCACGTCTCTTGGGCCTTTCTCCCTTCAACCAACACTGGAGCCCCAGTCCCCACCTGAAGGTAACCTTTGGACCAGATCCAGGCATCCTCCCTGGAACATGTCTGCAGTTTACACTGAAAATTTACATAGTGGGCATAAAGCCAGCCAGGGGCAAGGAAGAACAGAATCCATTTCACATCATATGTGGACCTTGCTCTGAGTGACAGCAGGCTACGGTAAAACCGGCTCTGGTTACAATGATTCAGCTGAGTGAAGACAGGTGTGGAAATGATGAGCATATTAAGGAAAAGCAACCATGTCACTTAAAATGGCATGCGGCCGACCCTGTAGCTGAGGGACTGTTGGTTGCTGAAGCCTTCTGCAAGAAGGGGAGGCTTCCCATGCACTTATGATAATCTCACAGCTATGCACACATGGACGGCATAACTGGACTCCAGGTTTTTGTTATGCTATTTATTTATTTATTTATTTACTTATTGTCTTTTGGTCTTAAAGAAGGCAGGGAGATAGACTCTGGAGGGGTTGAGGGAATGGAGTAAAGTCGGATGTGATTAAATATGTTCATATATATATGGAGGTTTCTAAAGGCTATCTTTCCAACATTTAAACTAAGCAAAACGGAACATAAAAGAGACCCTCTAAGGACAAATGGGAAAAACAAGGGCAACTTAAAAAAGTGAACTGTAAGTCCCTTAAGACATCCTCCAATCACAAAAGAATACACATGGAATGCAATCTCTGATAAGTGGATATTAATTAGCCCAGAAGCTCTGAATACCCAAGGCACAATTAGCATAACAAATGACTCCCATGAAGAAGTAAGGAGAGGGCCCTGATCCTGGAAAGACTTGATCTAGCATTGTAGGGGAGTATCAGGACACAGAAAAAGGAGGGAGGTGATTGGAGAATGGGTGGAGAGAAGAAGGCTTACAGGACAAATGGGAAAGGGGAAATCATTTGGAATGTAAACAAAGAATATAGAAAATTTTAAAAAAGGGAAAAATAAATGAATAAAATAATTTAAAATAAAAAATAAAACTATATATATATATATATATATATATATATATATATATATATATATATATATATATATATATATAAAGACATCCTCCCATGAATTTCTCACAGACCCATTCAAGAGTACCTAATTCAAACGTTGTTTAAGTTAGAGCATTCTAACCTGGAAAACAAAGTAGCGAGCCTGGGGAACATGGACTTCGCACTTGTCTCCCTAGACTAAAGGCACTATAAATAGGCCATCACCTGCTCCTCTCCATTTAGGAAGGAACCAGCCAGAAGGATTTGAATTACTCACAAACAGAAACACTTAGAAGGAACACATTTCCAAAGGACAACCTGTGACGTTTCCTTGCCAGCAGTGTGAGAGTGAGGTGAGGTCTTTCAAGACTGTTGGCCTGCCCACGATCCCACCCCTCCCCCAAATCTCTCTTTAAGTTCTTTTTGGTCTTATAAGTAGCAGCAAGCAAGTGCTTGAGGCAGGGGTGGGGCTGCCCTCTTCCCACACCTAGGCTACAAGGATCAAAGGAGCTTCCCGCTCCCCTGCCGGGGAGAGGGCCAGTGACGTCATGGTCTGCCACGTAGGATTATCTTTCCTTACCTCATAGAACTCAATCAGAAAACAGGACCCACGCTCCTGGGGGCATTTAAAAACTGTGCCGTGACGGAAACTTTTTTTTCCCCCGACTCATAATGTGAGCACCATATGGCTCGGATATCTAAAACGAATTGTCAAACACCTAACAGAGTTTCTGTGCCCTTGAGGCGGCGTGAGCTGAAGCTGTTGGTGAAAACAGGCATGTCTCTACATCCTAAACTCTGGAAACACCGTTCAGTGGAAACATCCCCCATTATCCACTGACCACACAACTCATGGGCTATTCCAGGCCTCGGGCACAGTATGCACAAGCAAATCATGGTCAGGGGGAAAAGTTTGAACCACACTGAAGAGAAGAGAGTGCTAAGAGGAAGTTACCGCCATCTACAGATTTCCTTTCAGGGTTCCAGGGAGCCAGCCCAAGATTCCTGACTGAAAAATATGAACCAGAAAAACTGACATCAGCTATTGGGCTGCGTTAATGCCTCCAATCATGAAAACATGCTTTAACTATCACAAGGAGCCATGATCGACTCGTGCACTACTCTAGAAAGGGGAAAGCAGAGAGGGTCCCTTCCATTTTTAGTTCACTTATAGTCTCTGGAGATGAGGCATGGGCATCAGCTCAACGCTCCATCACTTTCTACATGGCTAAGCACGGAAAGATTCAAAAGCCAAGATGCACAACATTATCTGGTTTTCGTTTTCGCTGTCATGAACTGCTTTCCCAAAGCAGCTTGTTGTAAGAGTTAAATGATGCCCAGACCAAACTCAGAGAGGAGAGCCGCCGGGGGCGTTCCGCGGACAGGGATGGGAGGCAGCTAGCGCGCCAAGGAAGCCCGAGGACTGCCTCTGCTGCGGGCAGCGGCTCCCGGAGAAAGCGCAGAGTTGGCCACGGGGCGCAGAGATGCTGAGCCCACTCGCCCTGCCATCCACCTGGAGCACGCCCTGGTAACTTTATTTTGGGCAAAGCCTTCCAAGGAAACTTTTCCATAGTCCGCAGCTCTCGCCCTAGCCAGGCCGGCCTCGGGGAGAGTGCAAGGGGTGAGGAGCAGCCCGGGGCGGGACACGGTCGCCTGCGCGGTCCCCTCGGAGCCACGGGGAGGCCACTCACCAGCCCGAGCGCGAAGAAGACGGCGAGCAGGGCGAGGCAGGCGCCCATGACGATGAGCAGCAGGAAGACGATGAGCGGGTGCTGCTGGCTCATGCAGTAGTAGGACTCATAGAGCCAGTCCCGGGACCGCTGCAGCCCCTCGCCGCCGCCCGCCGCTGCCGCCGCCGCCGCCTCGGCGCGGTCCCGCAGGTAGCGGCGCCGCCGCATCGCCTCCTGCCACATCGGGGCGGCTCGCGGGGCGCCCGCCGTGCGCGCCCTGCCCGGGCAGCGCCGCTCTGCGGTCGCCTACCGCCTGCCGCCCCCGCGCCGCCGCGACCCGCCGGCTGCCCGCCCGGAGCTGTGCGCAGGGGCCTCGGGCGCGGGCGGAGCTCGGAGCCCCGGGCTGGGCGCACTGACGCGCGGGCGGGGGCCGGGGGCGGCCGCAGGGCAGCTCCCGGGCGCCGCTGCCGCCACCGCTCGCGAGGGCGGGAGCCACCCCGGCCCCTCGGCCCGCTTCGCCCCACCCCGCGCGCAGCGCATGGGCCTCCGCGCAGGGGCGGTGCCGGCCCGCGCCCACCACCGCCCCCCGACGGCCAGGCTGGGCTCCAGAAGCTGCAGACCGGGTCCTTGCCCTCCACCAGATCGCAGGCCACACAGTGGGGCGCCCCCTCCTCTCGCTTTTGGACCCCAGCCAGGCAGATTGAGGCTCCAGCCTTGCTCTCCATTACAGCAGAAAACAGCCTGAGGGCTACTGTTGGGCACCTGGCTGCCAGAGTCCCCACTGCCTCTCCATGGTCTCCCAAAGCAGCAGTGAAAATACCACCAGGCTGGAGAGGGGTCCCACATCCCTGACCACCACCCTCTTTAGTATCCCTACCTAGCAAAATGTGGCTTCCTTGTCACTTTCTCCGCTGTAATTTGACTCCCAGTACTGGCCAGGAGTAAGGACCCCACAGGACTTTTGGGAGTCCTTTTGAAAGAATGGGCCCCAGAAACTCAGTTATACAGCCACTGGAGACACCTGTGGTCCTCAGCCAGACAGCCTCTTCTGTTCTCTGCCCTTTGCTCTCCGCACCTAAGAAGTGTCCCGTGGACCTCCGTGTTTGGCATCACAGATATTTCCCAACCCCTTTCAGTCTGACAGGGGTGGCACAGAAGTTGGAACAAGGAACAGGAATCATCCTCTCTGCCCTGTACAGAGAGGATTCAGTAACCCCATGCCCTTGCCCCTCTGACCAGATGCACAAAGCATGGGAGACCCAGCTAGACCCTCTGTGGGCAGGCTGGGCAGGCATCTTGCGCCTGCGACTTCAACCTTTGTTCTTTCTAGTTTCTAGATGACTGGTCTAATCACTGATTTTCAAAGGAGTGTGTCTAGAAGGTTCCTAGTTTCCTGTCCTCGCATCCAAAGAACCCATAAGCCATTTTCTCCCCCAAATTATTTTCTAAGGAGTCCAAAACACAACACTGCAACAACAGCCATTCCGCATTCTCTGTCGGCCCCAGGATTGTGTTGCCTTAGACCCTTGCATGTTCTCTGAGGGCAGCCTGCCCACCTGAGCTGCAAACCAACAGGGACAGGTAAGCTAAATAACCCTGTGACTCTCAAATGCTGGACCTAGGCCATGCACAGAAACTCACACCCGGAGATTTCCAGGGACTTTATTTTTGACAACACTCCGTGTCTTCTGGATCCAGAGGGGGAAGACACAGCTGTGTTCTCAACCTCGACAGAGGGCAAGGATGGAGTTAATGGAAGAGTTGACTTGAATTCTAGGACATGCCGGCTCTGCTCGCCCAGTCCTGGAGGAAACCACAGATGGAGCCCTAACAGCGGAACCAAACTTGTGGAGCCTCCCTGCTCTGCTTGTCCTGGCGAAACAAAAGCTCACCCTTTACCACACATTCCTACGGAGCCTCAACCTCTCCTGCAGCCTCAAACCCTCTGATTGACTGGGTCCTTTCTTCTGAGTCAGCAACCATAAATACTCTATTTTAAGGTCTTGTAGGTATTTAGACATCCTGAAAGCAAGCTTCAACACCAAATAGCACTAATGAATAGAACTTATAAATAGCCAGGGCAGATCTGCTTGCTGGAGACATGGTTAAGTGGGCTGTGCGGATTCTGCGTGCAGGACTGTCTGGGTTGGGGAGAATTGTGCATTTCCAGTCCTTGCCTGCTAGGAAAGGACTTCTCTCCAGCTCCCATTTCCTCACTGCTAACACTAAGCAGCCGTGATCTAGGTATAAAGGATAGGGAATTGTGAGACTTGTGAGTGAACACTGATGCTTAAATGCTTGCTTTTCTCCAGCAGAAAAAATGTATTTTAATATCCATTGTCCATGACATATGTGGTAAGGAACTGCAGCTCAAGAGATATTGTTAAAATAATCTTAAAATATTTTGTAAAAGTAAAATAAAGGCAAAATTTCAATGGAAAGACCCTGCATGTGCCTTCAGGAGATGTTTAATGTCCATTCTCTCATTTAATTAAACAAATATTTATTTGTGCCTACCATGCATGCACTAAATGCTGATGGGGGGAAGTATAGACAGCCTGGAGCCATTAGAGGAGTTTCCTGTGTCCTTAGAAAGACAGCTCCTCAAAGCAAGCAGGGACAAAATCCAACCTCTGTTCTTCTCTCCCTCCTCCCTCAATGAAGTCACTACACACCAAGGTCTTAGGAAGGAAACACTATGACAGTCAAGGCTGTGTCTGCTCCTCTGCGATTTCATCAGGGTTTGTTGTTCTGTTTTGTTGGGGGTGTTTATTTTTATGGGAGCCTCTGTCAATGTTTCATATGCAATATTTTTTTTTTTAAAAAAGCGAACTATTTAAAATGATTGCTATTCTAGCAGTGTTTGGGGGTCCTTGGGACCAAGAATCTTTTACAGAGTTTGCAGCAGTTTTTTTATTTTTTTATTTTTGAAAGGGGTCCAAAAGAAGAGGAAAGATAACTGCATAGCAGCATGAGGCAAAATGAAAACTAACCTTTAGTAGAAAGCCAAGACATGAAATACAGTCTTGTGACAGTAAAGGGACTCTAAGGAGTCCTCCAGCTCCTTTCTGTGCCTTCAGGTGTCGGTGCTGCTGCAAAGCAGCAAGGCATAGGGAGCAACGGGGCTTGCCCATAGATGTGCCCTGCATCAATTTGTGACAAAATACACAAAGAAATCAACCTGGGAGGCTCTAACTAGGCCTGGGGGGGGCGGGGGGGGAGGGAGAAAGAACTTTTGAAAACGTCATCTTTCCTGCAACGCTAGAGGGCAGCCTTCTATCTTGCTAGGGAGAAGCAGCAAGGCAGGCTCTCTGGGGAGGGACTTGGTGCGAGGTTCTGTTCCCTTCACCTTGAATTCTTAATAATTTTCAGAAAGGCACCTCGCATTTCCTTTTTGCTGATGGTTCTATAAATTAGAAAGCCAGTTCTCCTAGCAAGCTGTATCCAAAAGTTTTTTCTATCTTTCCCTGTAAGGGGCGCCTCTGAATTGTCTGGCTGCAGGCAAGTCTTCTCTGCTCCAGACTCCGCCCATGCCTCCTGATCAGACTTCCCATGCTGTAAGCTCCATCTCATTGACGGACTGACAACAAAGTTACCACACTGCAGGGCAGGTTTGTGCATAAGTAGGTTTTAAATGAACCCATCTCTTCATTTCTATTTCAGATCCAGCTGGATTAGCCCAGTCAATAAGGGTGTTGTCATACTCCTCCCAATGTCCACAGTGTCCACAATGATTAAATAAAGGCAGGCCAGGAAGCACACCAAGGGCAGAGGTGGACACGTGCCAGCCAACACAGGAATACAGGTGAGCCAAGTGCAGCCCTTGCCTGAGTGCTCACGTCTCTCTGGCAAATAAATTACTAAGATGTATACATAAAAAGGATGAATGGTCTACCAACAGATTCATTATCACCATGAAATATGTTTTGTGTACTCAGCTAACATTTACATTTTTATTGAATCAGACACTTTCCTTTGCTGTGGCAAAAACTGCTGAGCCATCTTAAGGGAAGGATTGATCTGGGGAGATGAATTTAGAGATTCCAGTTCACGATCACTTAGCTCTGTGCATGGTCCAATAGGAAAGGGAAGAGAAGGAAGTGGCTCACAATGATAGACAAGTGGACAGACAGGATAGGAGTGGAGAGATGGAGGTGGACTTGGGGATGGAGATAAAGAGATCAAGACATTAACTCACTGATGAAGTTCGAGCTCTTTAAGGTTAAAATTGTCAGTTTGACAGGGTCCAGAGTCACCTAGGAGACAAACTACTACGCATGACTATAGTTTCTAGACTGAGCTAATTGAAGTGGACAGGGTCATTTCAGCGGCTGGGGTCCTGGGAATACAAAGGAGAAACCATCACTTACCTCCCCGCTTCTGACTGGATGCGATGCAACCAGTCACATCTAACTCCCTCCCGCCATAGACTCTACCTTTGAACTGTGAGCCACAAGAAACCCTCTTCCCTTAAGTTGCTTTTGCTGGTGATTTTGTTGTAGCAATGAAGAAAGTAGCCAATCAAGACCCTCATGATCTCATTAGGATCCCATTAGAACCAAGACCTGAGCCTTGGCAGGGATGCGTGGGGAGTATGAACCTCCAAATTATAGCACTGGATACTTTTAAAGTTGTCAGGGGATATTCTAGAAACACCCTAAGATTCAAGTATAATATACTGAGAGATCAGAACACTGTGATAAACAGTGCTACGGCATTGTTCAAGGGTATTTCTGCCCGATTCCATTTAGATAAATAGGTTATGGTTTTAAACCACTGCACACTGATTGATTCATGACTTTATTTCTGAATTTGTAAACAAATCAAACTTACCAGTAGTATCATTCCACACTGTCTGATAATAACTGTCAGTGTCCAGATAATAACTTTCTTAAAGTTGATGGTACATCCTTGGAAAAATCATGTAAAATCTTTGAGCTTTAGTTAATTTATATTTGAAGTGATAAAGTGATTTATTTATTATAAGGTGTTTTCAAACAAGTAACAGAATGACTTTTAACCTACCTTTTTGGATGAAGGAGCAAACTCTTCTATAGCCAATTAAAACATGAAAGGTAATATAAGTTGGACTGTATATTTAAAGGTGTGTTGGATTTTTCTGTTTGGTAAGTACTATTTTCTCCAAACTATTTCTTCTAAGAAAGAGAACACATTATTAGTGGCATGGCAGGTCAACTTTCTACATCTTCTTAGTTTTGTTTTAATTCAGTCTGCCTTCCTCGATCAGATTCCAAGTTGATTAGGGGTAGGAAAAATTAATTCCTTTCTGTCCAATGTTGTGTCCATGTTGGGGATTGGTTTTAATACTTTGAATTAATCCAGCCCCCTAAATTGGGAATCTGCATGTCCAAACACTGAAGGTCCTCAATTGATTTGTGATGAATTAACAAAGAGCCAATAGCCAATGGTTGGGCAAGAAGACTGAGGCAGGACGTTTGGATTTGTGCAGGCTAGGAACTGAGAGGAAGGAGAATCATCATCCAGGAGATGGATCAGATTTAGAGCTGCAGAAGGAAAATCGTCTGAAATGTAGGTGAGAAGGAATGCAGCCCCGAAGGGCCGCCCAGAAGGCAGCAAAGACAAGGGGGCCGCCCAGAAGGAGCCAGGGTAACAAAAATAAAATACAGAATCAGGGGGCGTTAAACCAGGATTACAGGAGGGAAATGTGTGCTAACTGCAGGGAGGATTAGAGCTGCCCAGCCTTTGAGCTAGCCAAGCATTTAAAATTAACTGGCATATGTGTGTGAGTCTTTCATTCACCAATCCAGAGGGTTTTGGAGGGTAGGGCTGGGAGCACGATCTGTCGGGAGCACTAAACAGTATTAGCTAAACTCACTGCTACATGTCCCTGTGATCTTAATTTTCAAAATACATAATGGATGGATAGATGGATGGATGGATGGATGGATGGATGAATAGGTGAGTGGATGGATGGATAGATGGATGGGTGGATGAATAGGTGGGTGGGTGGATGGATGGGTAGATGGATGGATGGATAGATGGATGGATGGGTGGGTGGATGGATGGATGGATGAATAGGTAGATGGATGGATGGATAGATGGATGGATGGATGAATAGGTGGATGGATGGATAGATGGATGGATGGATGGATGGATTGGTGGATGAATAAATAGGTGGATGGATGGATCGATGGATGGATGGATGGATGGGTAGATGGATGGATGGATGGGTGGATGAATAGGTGGGTGGATGGATGGATGGGTGGGTGGATGTGTGGATGCATAGATAGGTGCATGGATGGAGAGATGAGTAAATGAAGAAAGAAAATTAGTCTACTTTGTTTTTAGAAAGATAACACAATGCATGAATAATGACAGAACTCTAATCAGGATCTGATCTGCCCAGTTTCCAGATCCTAATGGGGCTGGGTTAATATGTGTTCATTTGCTCCTAAATGAAATTGTATCTTTGCTTCACTGTGTCTTTAAAGGCCCTATCATGGTTTGGACTGTAAAATGGCCAGGTTTCCACTAAAGATTGAATGCCTGTTGCTGTGAATTCCACTTGACCCACCCAGCAAAGAGCAGCAGCACATCTGAAGTTAGATCCTGAAGATTTTTTTCAGCACAGTAAATGTGTTCACAAAAAGATACTTAAAGAAAGTATTATTTGGGTGCATTTTACTGAGAGAAAATGGCATTTGGAGCTGTTTCTAATAACCCATCATGGAAAAAAATTGTAAGAGATACCTGTTCAGCAGCACAGGATTTGTGAAGGATGCCGTGAGGGCTGCATCTCCACAGACTTAAGAACATGGACTTGACAGAAAAGAGAGAAAAAAAACCAAGCCAAGCATGTGAGCACCTTCCTTTGTTGCCACTAACTGGCAAGCTCCTACACAAGTCACTGTTCCTGCCCCACCCCTGTCCCCAAGGTCAGATGAGAAATACCACTCCAAATCAGCTAGCTAGGGTTGCTGGATTTTGCATTTGTTCTTGTTGGGATTTTAAAGAAAACTAATTTATTCATAAACTTGATTTCCAACGTTATAACCCATTCATACAAATTGATTTTGTATGTTACAGATTTCACATTATAATCTCATTCGCTACCAAGTGGGAGATTTAAAACAGAAATACCAGCACATTTCAGGTTTGTTTTTTTTTTAAACCAGCACATACTAAATATGAAAATGCAAGATACCTTTGCATATCCTCAGGCCTAAATAATTGAGCACTTTCCTTCCAAATGGAACCTGGCCACACTCTGGATTCTCTCACAGATGGACGGATGTGAAATTGAATGTTGGCATCTGCCAAACCTTCTGTTAAGCCCAAGCCACTTGTAGCATTGCAGGCGGAGCTAACTCCAGCTTCTTCCTCTTACTGTGGCACCTGCCCACATCCCCAAATCCATGAAGCTTTGCCAACATCACCCAGGCTCTTCTCAAGTCTCAGGCATCTCCTTCCCCCATCTCCTGTTCCTGCTGCAACTGCCTTGCCCCAACTCTAATGTCTTATATGTCTAGACTCGGGGCCCAGGTACACTGGACTGCAGGGGAGTCCCTGGTCCCAGCACTGCCCCCCCCCCCGACTCCAGCCTTACCTCTGCCTGTCCTCTTAGTTCACATGCTTTCACCATCTGCTTCTCTTGCCCAAGTCTTATTCTAGGGTGTGTGTGGGTGGGCGGCAGGACGGTTCCTTGACCCCAACCTTCTGTCCATTCTCAATGCCAGTAGCTGATTGTCCAGTGCCTGGCTTTATTCTGAAACATTGAAATAACAATTGTTGAGCAGTGTTGGAGTCTCAAGGAATGTATTTCATAAGAATGTGTTTTTAGAAACAGATTGTCATAGTTAACTAGTATTTAGGCTCACAGTGTCATCCACTGTAATATTATCATGGTCATTTATACCAATAGGGGCCAAGATGTCTAAACACTGGGTTTCTACCAGCAGGATATTAGAATACACAGATTCGTTGCATTTAAAGTATTTGTGTAAAACGATTTGATGAAAAACTCATCCCAGTATCCTAAAGACACAATCTGGCCTCTCTTGAACGTGAGGTATAGTCCACTCAGCTCTCTTGTGCTTGCTAGAGGTGGAACCCAGTACAATGGTCGGAAGGTTGCTGGGTTCCTGTGGCCCAACTGCCTGAGGTTAAATAAGCTGCAAATGGCCAGATTCTGACAGGTACCAACCCTATCTAGACAAGCTCTGTTTACACTGTTACTGGGGAACGCTGAAGACACTTTCATGCTCAGCAGGCTAAAGGAATAAAATGGCCCTCCAAGCCTAGACACCTGTTACCACATTACTAATGTATAACTGATACATGGGCCAAGACGTGTCTCCCTGCTGAGGCCTTTACTTCTAAATGAATTCTTCCCAGGAGCCAGCAAGTGGAGAGAGGGCTTATCTGAAAAAAATTAATAAAGTAAAAATAAATAGAAAAGGAAGGGAAATGTGTAAAGAACTTATCATCAATGTATCGGAAACGAAACACAGAAGATAAGCACTAGGCTGTGAGTGGCACACTGTTGGCCCAACCCGCTCTGTGCCAAGTGTTGTTAGGTATGCTGTGCCTGTCCCTAGGGCACCGTTTACAGGCTGCATCCTGTACAGTGCACCATCCCTTTTCCTGCACTAAGAAGTTCTGCAATTACATTTAATTTATAACTCTGTAAATATGTACTATAGTTATGTTTATTTCAGACAAAAGTTTTTCAAAATGTTACCACACTGGCATGTAATAAAATGACTTCCAGCTTTTTGTACCTCCAAAGAATAGAATTATAGGACAATTTGGGATAAATGATTATGGAGTGAGATGTGAGAAATCACCAATGATTGTGTGTTACAAGAGTGAATTAATCTAATGATTCACACATGTCCCATCAGAATCCTTCTTGGAGTTAGAATACCCAGGATGTTTTTCCTTCCTAGATGTAACACACTCCTCATTCAAACAATCGGAGTCTTCCAGGCAGTGTTGGTATGAAATGCAACAAGATGAACTATCAAATGGAATTTGTAAAGTGCTTTCTGTATTTAGCCAGGGACCAAGACTACGACAGGAAGACCACACTAAGGATGTGTACAAAGGCTGAGCTGTACTCAGAGAGCTTCATCACAGAAGACCACAAGCTGAGGTAGGGCCGTGTCCCACCCTGCATGCCCTGGCCTGCCTATCACCTGGTTCTTACTAAATGATTCATCCCTGGGATATCTGATCTTTCTATTAACTGCTGAAAGAATACATACCAAAACTGTTTTTCTTCTTCTGTTCATTAGCCCAGGTTCATAAATTCTTCATAAAGATCTTTGGTAAGGGGGTCTCATACCAGACTAGCTGATAGACATGGTTATGTTTTGTTTGCTATTATTGCTTTATCTGTATCACAATACATAAGTAATCTAATTCCCTAAGTCACCCTTTTCTGCTGGCCATCTGGAAATGTCTGTTTTTCCACTAACTGGGTTGATTGACACCCCTTCCAATTCCCAGGAAGGGTTTGCAGATTAATGACAGTCCCATGATTGTTCCCAAATTATAATGATACTTCCAACCATTTTGGAAACACATTGGATATGAATTTCAATTAAATAATAGTTACTGGGAGACAGAGATCAAAGATAATTAAGGTAAGCTAATTTTAAAGTGATTAATGAGCACCTATGAAATCTAGACTTGATTTTAGAATGCTTATTTACTTGGAGAAATGGAAATGATAATTATTTCAAGGAGTGATATCACTGGGTGAGTGCTGGAGACCAGGAGTCCAGAACGCCCCCCAAAGGCCTCCTATGGAGCCTTTTAGAAAAGCTTCCCCTGGGAACTCTCAATCACATAGTAGCTCACAGGCCACTCAGATACACAGACATATTGACTTCTTAGTGTCCCTCTAAGTGTTTTGAGCTTTTTGTGAAGCCTAGCCCTCCTGGATGGGGAGGTGAACAGGTCTCTCCAGTAAATCATTTCGGCCTGATTCCGAACCAAGTGTCACCCTTTGTAACTACCCAGGCTGTCTGTCATTCACAGGCAAGAGTTCTGATGCCCCACAGTCAGAATGACTCCCTCCACACATGGCCTCTGAGGTGTATCTATCCTGATGATCACTTGATGATGGAAGGGTGACTTGTGGCCCAGCTACTCAGCGTTCCGTTCTGTGACTCTCCTAGCATGACTTCCAGGGTTATCCAAAGGCCTCTGCCTGGGCCACTGGGACTCTGTTAGGACCAAACAGAGTGGCCAACCTCATCACAGCTATCTTAGCAGACTCCTGGAATTCAGGAGCCTGAAAGGAATTTGGGGTACTATTGATGATAAATAACTGAGGGTGAGACCAGTGCATACTAGCTAAGCTTCCTCTCCCCTTGCTCACCTGTCTGATAGAATCAGTATTAAGAATCTCACAAACTTTGTGACTCTGATATCAAAAGTTATTCTGATAGTGATATCCCATCATCCTGTGGTTGGATGCTTTGACTACCACACTGTTCTTCAATATCTACTTCCTATCAAGGGCTCAGGGAGCCCTTCTCCCGAATCTCTCTCTCTCTCTCTCTCTCTCTCTCTCTCTCTCTCTCTCTCTCTCTCTCTCTCTCTCTCTCTTTCTCTCCTTCCCTCTCCCTCCCTCCCCTTCTCCCTCTCCCTCTCTCTCTCTCCCTCCCTCCCTCCCCTTCTCCCTCTCCCTCTCCCTCTCTCTCTCCCTCTCCCTCTCTCCCTCTCCCTCTCCTTCCCTCTCCCTCCCTTCCTCCCCCCTCTCCCCTCCCTCTCCTTCCCTCTCCTTCTCTCTCTCTCTCTCTCTCTCTCTCTCTCTCTCTCTCTCTCTCTCTCTCTCTCTCTCTCTCTCTCTCTCTCTCTCCCTGTCTCTGTTTTGCTTCTTGCTGTCCAGCTTGGGGCCTGCTATTTTCTGTTCATATGCGCCTTCTCACCATGCCCGTAACGAAATTCAGTCTTAGGTCTGGGTCCCCAGGCCCATCTTACAGTGTGCTCAAAATGTACTGGTGCTGATGCTTTAAACAAGAAGACGGCTCGCAGCTCATCAGCTTAGGTAATCACCATGCCTGGAAAGCAGTCTGGAGGAGGAAGATAATGGCTCCATGAGGTCCTCGGTTCTCAGCATCATCTCTCTCCATCTGGACTGGAATTCTCTGAACGTGCAACTTCTAACTCGTCTAGCCACTGCTGCTGAATGCTCACATAACCACTGGACAGGATTGTGAATGAGAAGAGACCAACAGTAAAGGGGCATTGCTTCGGGAACATTCTCCCTTCTATCACATTATGGGAACTATCACCTTCATGCAGCAGAATCCCCCTCTGTGGACAGGAAGAGCACCAACCCGCCAGTCACAGCACGAACAGTGAGGTCAACATGGTGGTGAAGTCCACTACAATTCACTCTTGCCCTGAACCAGTATCAAGTAGATGCCTAAATTAAACAGTTAACACGGGCAGAGCCAGCAAGGAAGAAAATGTAGATTGCTGCTTCAGGCTGTGGCGCCCATCCCAGGGGCTGTAGAGGGACGCAGGCAGAGCAGCTTGCTCCCCTGCAATGCCTTTCTGCTACAAGGTTACTTTACTAGGACACGTCAAGGCCACTGCTGAGGGTAAAATGTAATTGGCATTCTCTTTGTTCTTAGCAAAGTTAGCTGCCACCCCTCCTGGGACTCCAAAGGCACATGCTTCAGCTAGAGGAAAAAAAACTTCCTGGTGAAATTAAAGAATGTCTAAAATGTTCCAAGGTAGTGCTACTACCCTTTGCTCCTTAGGGATGGATGCTAAGCTTAGAGCTAACAGGAGAACAAGGCCAACTAGAGATACTTCGCTGGTAAAATGTTAAAAACATCAAGTTGAAAGTAGAGAGAGATATATTTACATAATGTGAGTTACTGAAAATGCAGTAGATTATTTAGTGAATTTGTA